>NW_013742345.1:0-19710 GCF_000517525.1 Limulus polyphemus | reverse complement strand
TCTCTCTTGTTTATTTTGCTCTTCGAGCTGCCACTGTTGTAGGTTTTCTTGCCACTGTTGTTGTCTCTCTTCTTGTTTCTTTTCTCGTTCTTCTTGTTTCTTTTCTTTCTCCTCCAACCACTGCTGTAATCTCTCTTCTTGTTTCTTTTTTTTTCTCCTGCAACCACTGCTGTAGTCTCTTTTCTTGTTTATTTTCTCGTTCTTCTTGTTTCTTTTGCTGTTCTTGTATTGCTGCCATCAAATCTGCTAAGCTGTAGTTTGATTTGCCACTTCTCGTTTTCATCTTCTTTTTTCTTTTAGTCCCACTTTCTGACACCAATTTGTTACATCTCTGTTTGTTTGTTAATTTCCCGTAAAATTTCTTTTCTTTCTGAAGAACTTCAGTGATACAAGTCGTTTCTTAAATAAAACTAGTTTATTCTTTCTCAATACAACTTTACAATACACTTAATTTCCACAGTCAGTTTAACCTAAACACACGCTATAATTCACAACGATTCACGCACTTACTTACGATTTGACTCGATTATCTGTCTCTATATCTCTCTGTCTGCAATTATTTGCCGGTCTTATATATATATATATATATATAAATAAAGGGCGTCTGGCAAACACTCGAGCCTTCGTGATCTTTCTAGAAACTCATCACGTGCTACCAGCTTTACGTGACTTCTGCTGTCGTAACAACACATTATTATACATTCTTCTGTGCTTTCACTCATAACTTTTTCGAATTTATATATGTCATTGTAAGTACCTTTACGCTTGCATATTGTAAGCTCCAGTAAAGCTAATAGAAAAATTAATTTGGTGTTATAGGTAATTTATTATGTTGTTTTACATGCCCATACTTCAAAAAATATCATAATATATATTATTCGTTATATTGAAACCATTTTCTCAATATAAATTGCAAAATAACTTTAACTAATTTGTTAACAAGGTCAATATTAGTAAAGTTTTATTGATAACAGAATAAATTATTTGAAATGAATACTTTCAAATGGAAGAAGTTGTTAAATTTAATCAACTTTAAAGAAGCAAACATTCTATTGTGAATGCATATTTTAATATAAAATTTAAATAAAGGAGTTTTAAAGGAAACTGTTTCATATGCCACATCGCAACAGAATGAATGCAAAGTGTTAATAAAGAAATACAAGTTCAGCTGTGTTATTTCAAGCCAACTTGGTGTGAAATCCAATGCCAGAAACGTTATTTCAAGTACACTGGACAAAACGATTAGAGGGTATTTCAAGTTACAATATTTGTCCATCACAAGGCAAAAACTACTGTTATAAAATAATGGGAAATAAAACTCAACAGCTAATTTTATGCAAAACTAGACGTGTGATGATCCGTCATATGATTTTGAAATGCGAAATATTGGTCATTCAAATTACATTCGCATACGAACATTGAATTGAAGTGGTTTTATATATTTCTAGTTCATAACGTTTCACTTAGTAAGAAGTATGGTCACCATGAACAGAGAATAGCTTGTCACCTGGTGTATCTTCGACCACTCCTTTGAAAAATCTGCTATTTCCATAGAATCTACAGTACCCGGTGTCAATTGATGGAATGCAACAATTAATATAAATAAATAGGTTAACACACGTCTCAATGAAAACTTTAGTTCTTGCGACGTTTCGGGTGGACGCCCTTAGCTAATCATTACACGCCGTGTTACACAAAAGGCAACGCCTCCCCTAAGAGCATATTCGGTAATCTTGAAAACCAGTGCACGTGCAGATCACTTCATTCAGCCACTCCTGGTTATTCGTGATTACAGCAGAATTAACTCTTTCTGCTGGTAAAAATGTTGTATTGTTGCTTTCTTTAAGTTTTTGAGGGCAGTTTTCCTGATAGTGTGGTATTATAGCAGGTTTATATTTCATGGCTTCTAAACTGCTGACTTTAATTTGATTCTGAATTCTACTAGCAATCTTAAGTTGTCTTCTGTGGTGTAGCTATTTATAGGATTGTTATTCTGTTATGTGTAAGAGTGAAGTTTAGTACTTAATTAGTACATTTTTTTCCAGATTTTGCTGCTGATAGTTTACTTGTATATCTCTAGTGTTAGAATAATTCTTGTTTCGAGAATCGACGAGTTAATTAATTTAGTGTGAGTGTGTGTTGGTATGAAGTTTGAATAGTTGTGCGTATCTTTAGTGGGCCTATTTCATTGGTTGTGTTATCTATCTTTTAATCCAGACAGTTAATATTATGCTGTGTCTTTTGTTTATTGATATAGTAATATTTGATTCTATCTTGAAGCATGGCTGTATTAAGTTTCTCAGTTAATCTATGACATCGTGGGATGTTCACAAGTATATTAACCATTAGTCTTTTAGATATGTTGTTTACAGTTATGGATGGTGAAGTGGTTATTTATTTTAGCTCAATTACACTTAAATCTTTATATGTTCCTGAATTCCTTACAATTTCCGGGGCCATATTTGGTCATTAAATATTTATGGTAAGGCTGAGGTGATCGGATATCACTCGTTGTCATGACTAAAAGCATATACGTTCACCTAAGTCAAATTATATATATAATTATCAATTAAAAACACATTCACTGGAAAAACGAAAAGCCCAACTTTACAAAGTGAAGTTTTGCTTCGTAGAGCAAGGTTTCATTAATAAAATGTCATAATACTACTTACGGCTTTCTGTGAATCAATTGGCATGCAGTAGTTAATCCGTAGAACTATATGTGGACAATATTTTGCACTTGCTTCAGGCATCCTAAATGAATTCATATAAATCCAAAATGGGGCAATGTTTAATCACCAAATATTGTGTACTAAATGGTATATAATTTCACCCAGAACATCAGTTACGGCTCCCTAATACAGTATCCGAATTAAAAGAAAGTTAAAAACTGAAAAGAAACCAAAAGTTCAAATGAAAAACAACCCAAAGGTACAAAAATTACTAAGACTAAGAGTTGGGCAAAAGCTCATCAAAATCTAAATATTAGCAAAATATTTGCCTAGTAGGGCGGTTAGAGTTGAGAGAGGTGAGAAAGCGTCCGACTTTTGGTGTAAGATTAGGGGATTACAGCATTAAATAGTTAGAAAACAAAAAACAAAATGCAGTATGCGTACTTACGCAGACAATCAGACATCCATTTCTACAGGATCATTTTAGATATTTGTGAAAGATGTATACAAACGGTTGTAGACATAGCAGACACAAACACAGATGCTGAGTATGTTGGAACTATTTTGGAGCCTCACCACGTCGTTACAATCCATGTCGTAACGTACGGTCATGTTCTTTCTGACGACTATCCATCTTGACAATAGTCCTGAATCGTAGTTCCTCTTGTAAAATTTTACGTCATAATGGTGTCATGTCCAAAGCACACCACATCTACTTTCAGGCTTTCCATATTCCACCTACTGCATGACGACAACGGTTTTCTAGTGCCTGTTTCACCAGTCCAATTGCAGAGTTTGTATGAAATAGCACGAATATCCACTTCATTCTCCATCTCTCTGAAGTATACGACAGTTGTATGGGAGGTATGACTGGAATCCTTATCTTAGTGAACTCATACCCTCTTGGCTGTGTTTCCAGACGGTGATCATTGCGTACTGTTGTTTGGAGCACGTGGACAACTGACCTTTATGATCGTGAATTCTCACCTGTTACAAGATGCCGCACTTTTCTTAACATAGCTGATGCATGTCTTGTTGCAGGTCTCTTTCTGGATGTTCCCTCCCCGTGTTGATCCATATTCCTTTGTTTTACGATGCCAATAAGTACAAAGGATATCCAAGTCTTAGAAATTATAAATCTTGATGTGAACACATATTCATGATCTATGTGTATGAATATTTTGTGTCGGAACGGGGTTATACATACCTATCCCAAAATCCATCACTTTTAGTTTAATGTTGTTTTGATGAAATGACGTTCCACCGTGAATATATATCGGCTGTGGTTGGCACGTGACTTGTTGATTTGCTTATTCAAAATCGTTTTAATATAACATACTAATCCCTTTGTATGCTGAATATTTTTCAATTAAGAATAAAATGGGTTCAAATATGGTCATAGCGTTAAAAACGTTAACATTTTTTGCATATTATTAATAGGGAAAGTCATTCATGACATTATATATGAATGTTCAGTTTTTATATTTAATGCACTCTCGAACGATTATGGAGTTATATTACATCATGATAATAAGTAAGTCGTGAATTAATGCATTTAAAAATTATTTTTCTAATAATTATAAAAATTAAGAACAATTTTAAGTCATTTCTAAGCTTACTTTTATGATTTAACAAACGAAGACACAAGTTTGGAAGGGAAAGTCTAACCGCATTACCTTAGTGTGAATTTAAAAAAAAAATGTTGTTTGAAAACAATGTAAAATTAAAAAAAAGGCTGATCTCGTACTGGTTTCTTATAATGTCATTTTAGAAGACAATGTTATCGTATTATATTTCTACGGAACACTCACATTGAATTAAGTGTACTTCATAGCTTTATGATAATTCATCTGAATGCGTTTGGACATACTATTAACTTCGAGTATTTGTTTTTATAGTCGGTTCAATACTTGTTCGTCATCACCATGAACCCCAGCTTGATATATTTATATATATATTAGGCTTAAATATAAAAGTTAAAAAAAGTAAATATGTATCTATGTAATGTAATCTTTAATGATGAATCTAATGAAAACAACGCAAAATAAATTCCGAGAAGGAAGCAAAGGTCATTAACACGAATTTAAACGAAAACCCAACTTTGAAAAGAAAATTCTAACCGTATTATCTGAATGTGAATTTAAAATAAAATACAACAACTGATCCCTTGCTTGTGTTTCTTTAGTATATCTTTTGCATTATAAATTATTGGGTCAATATAAAAATAAAAAAATAAATAGAAAATATTTCATGAAACTAAGCTAGTAAAGGTAAATCCAACAAACTGGAAGAATAATTATTCTCAGATTAACATATTACATTGTGTCTAATTACATTGTCTGACCTCAGACCACCAAAATGATTTCTGTGTTTCTGTGCACAAAAAAAAAAAGTTATCAGCTACATTCGTTAAGCCTTAATAAATTGAAACTGTTACTATAAATTTAAAGCCACAGTTGAGATGACTCTACATTATTTTTGTTTTGATTAAAATTAAGCATTCTTTTACATAGCTTATAAAAGGTACACAAGTGACTCTTACCCTTGAATATATCCTAAATATACTTTATCTAAAAATTCATCAAATTATTGATGGAGTTTTATTTTAGTTAACATTCGATAAAACACCAAAATGGTTTAATTATTTGTTGCTGTTGCTTTGAATTTGAAATTACCATCTTTCACATATGTAGTGGTAGGTTTTGCTATTTAGCATTGAGAAGCAGTTGTATTGGCCAGAAGTGACCAAACCATCACATCCACTAATTACACTATGTGGCTCGTTAAATTTTAGCACTGTGAAATTAAAATGAAACAAAATCTGAATTCACATTTGCAAGAGAAAAGAATCTATTAACTTTACTGATCATAACACATTAGTATTAGGCCTATTACGTTTTTTAAACACTCTATTCTTAATCTAGTTCCTTATGGATTTCCAGAAATTAGAAGAGTGTATAATAATAGTATTCAACCACATTACATCTCTCATATCCATTGCCGACGACGCGTTTCGCTCTATCCAGAGCTCTTCAGTATTAATATAAGCCATTTGATACAACAATAAATTGTTATGGTGTGTATCCCAAACTTTGTTAGCTCTTCATCCAACATTAATATTTAAAGGTCAATGAACGTATTTAAATACTTTTCAGCTTATGATGGCTTTCTAAATATAGATTAAAAATTCGCATGAAAACAATTATGGGAATGAACTACCTTATTCCTGTAAATATGCAAAAATAACGGTAGAAAGGATGTCTTTCTTTTTTTTTTTTAAGACATAAATCATGGTTGACTTAGTACCATCTCGTGAAATGCTACAATCATGTTCAATATCCGATTTAACATTCCATTACTTATTATAGACCATCATGGTTAATTAAGAATGAGCAAAATTTAGTCTTACAAATTTTCCTATAAATATAGCCCTTATGGCAAACCAAGTGGCCTAGAAGTAGAAGCAGTTTACTTCGATATCGAGGATTAAGCATTAATGTGATTTCTTAAGACAACCGTTTGTTTGTAAGTTAGGTGCATCTTTCTACAAATTATAAAGCGATAGACAAAACATAAAATCAGCCGTATTATTGAATAAGCAGTGCAATTACAGGAATTATTTACCATTTACAATTGAAAAAAAAAAAATCAGTCTTAAGCATAACTTCATTATCCACCATATCAAAAAATAAAATTCTAACCACTTAAAATCATTTAATATAAACAGTAATTTTGTTGTCTTATTGCTATAGTAATAATTCAACAGTATTTGCATAATAAATTCTAAAAAAAAGTTCCATAATTTAATATATTTTTTCCCAAATCGTTGTTAATAGTCATGCACTTAAGAAAGAAATATATATGAAAACCTAACACTGATGTAAGAAACTTGGTATGTTTGCAAGAATTCATTATTTCATCCTCTTCTGAAAACTAAACATTAGACAACTTGCATAACCGAATTTCTAAGACAAACTTTTTATCATCACTTTTCTTAATACACTAATTCTATATTTATAACATATCATTATTCTTTATTTAAAGCATAAAACAAACGTTTTTGAACACTTACTATTCCTGTAAAAAGTTTTTCTCTGACAACACCTGCTATGCTTTTTGTGGTTTTTAAACTAAATGGGGGACAGATTATAATTCATCTTAAAAGGTATTATTCTTTCCACTTACATTATTTCGGAAATGGTGAGTTACAAACATATACAGCTATTATTACTTGCAGCAGTAACTGCAATTTTATTTTAATATATGTACCAACAGAAGAAGAAATTACAGTGATAAAGAAAATGAAATAAAAAGGAAACCATTGCTCAGCTTTAGCGATTATTTATTGTGGTAAATTATCAAAAATTTATTCAATGATGTACTTACAGGAAATATGATACAAACTGTGAAATTCAAAACATTTACAAAAAAAAAAAAATATATGGCTGAAAGCCTAAACTCAAGTAGAAGTATTCAAACTGAGTTGAGAGGATAAGTGGTGTTTTGGTCTATTAAGTACACCCCACATTAGAATGAGGGTACTGACCAATTCCTAGTAGAATTTCTAGTAACACTACACAATGTAAAGTATAAAGTTTCAGTGACCCTACAATTTATGATACTACATTTGCCCTACCTTGGGAGAATTCCCATTACTAATTCTATATTAATTTAGGAAGCAATGATTCGTTTAGCATAAAATGCTTCTTTTTTATCATTAATTAAAAAATTGAGTCAATATACTACATTGCTTTAAAGCTAAAAACATAGCCTTAATTTATGCATAGTGAAACATTATAGAGTTCAACTGTATTTGATTCAACATCTTAATAAGTCATCCAGTGGTTATTTTCTAAAAATGCAGAACATGAACTCTGAAAGACAATTAGGTTTATGATGAGTTGGAAAATTCTTAGCAAAAAAAAGCAAAAATTAAGATATCCCTAAAGAGCTAAATTGCAAATGCATGAAAATCCCGGATGGAAAAGTTACAACTCACAAAGGCACATGAGAAACAAAATAGCCACTTTAATGGGAATTTCCCCATTTTGGCTGCTCTGGCAATAAAGGAGCTACCTTCTGGTTTTAAGGGGAGTTAACCCTCCTGGCTGCTCTGGCGGTAAGGAGTAACCATATGGTAGTGTCCAGCATCAGTTGTGTTCACAGAACATTGCAAAAAGTCGGCTGAGCTGCAACTTACTCCCTTACTAACAAGTGAAAAGACTGGTATATGTACATGGTTATGGTTTCAAGTAAAACCAACAATACTTGATAAGTGTGCAAATCAGTTAAGAAACTGACCTCTTCCTGAAAGAACCATCTGTTACTGAGAACATGCAGATGTCAAAAAGATGGTTATAAAAGGCAAGAAAGTGCAAGTGCAGGCTGTCAGTAACATTATTATAACCACTATTTGAAGGAAAGTAAGTAATATGCTAGAGAAATACCCCAAAAAATTGCTGACATTTAGAAGCATACAGGGAAACAGATCCAAATACTTTGGATAAATATCAGCCATTGGGGTAAAGAATTGTTACTTTTTCTTGGTTGCACAATATTTTCAGTTTATAACTCTGTGCAAAGAATTTTATCTCTATTTTATTTACATTCAAAGACTAAAACATTATTCAGATTACACTGCTTTCCAGCTATCAGTGTGCTACACTTACATTTATCAACAACTTATGTCTAAGGTTGATAAGTAGTTTATTTAATATACATAGTAATCTGCAAAGGTTATACTGTTTATTTGCTATTAACTTTCTAACAAAGGTTTCAAAGGCTAAACTCCATGATTCAGATGTTACTAGTTTTCACCACAAGAATGTAGAGCACTGATTAAATGGCAACTTCAGCAAAAAAAGGCACAGAATTAACAAGAATCTAAACATGGCCAACAGATTATGTGTCACAAAAAAATTAAAAGTAATAATAAGATGTTCTAATGGGCCATTTTAATATATATATATATATATGGGAAATTTTTAGATTAGTAACATTAATTAATGTTAAAATTGAGCATTTAAAGTGTGATCATATTATACCAATTAAGAAATGACAAAGAAAACATTAAGACTGTCAAGGTAAGATATATCACACTTTCTAACCATATCACAGTTTACTTTCAATACCAACAATCCACACCAATCAAGCAGGGTACTAACATTTTTATACAGGTAATATTACTACGTAATCAAAATCATTCAATGGTTTGGTTACTTTATATCCAATCTTTCACTAGAAGCTGCAATTTGCTCTGTACTTTTTAACTACTGACTTTCTAATATTTTGTTACTATTAAAGATAAAAAATGACACTTACTTTCAGCCTAAGAAAGAAGATAAAATTTAAAAGCATGTTTATCATTTGCCTGCTGGACTATTTTTTAGATGATTGTTTTTAAATCTCATATGCCACAGTAACAAGTCTTCATCACCTACGTGACAACATTAACTCAACAAGATGTAATGTCTTTAGTTTTCTTTTCAAGAAATGTTCTTTGTAGATATCTTCTGTGTGGAAAAAGTTGTAAGCTTTCTGAACCATTCACATACACTTTTCTTTACTTTCACTCAGATGTCCTTATTAATAATTCCTATAAATCACCCATATAGTTGGATTCTGAACAAAACAAGTCATGTTCTAGTCACAATATAGTGAAGATATCATTCACTGACTTTTGGTAAACAAATTTAGTACAGTGGTTGAAAACAACAATGATTGAAAGAGCAATCTTAACAATGGAAGCATAAACATTTTCAAGTTCATCCTCTAATTTGTACAGTAACAAAACCTTAAAGTGCAACAAAAATAGTTTGGTGTCAAACACTTTCAACTAAATGTCTTTTGTACAAAACAAATGCTTTCTGTAAACGTTTGCATATAAACAATGTAAAATGACTGTAACACCAACCAATTTTTGTAGAAAAATAATAACGGCAACACTCTGATTTTCTATAAACCAAGCAATGGCATTCTAAGCACGATGGTATGTAACTTCTGCATAAAGAATATAAAAATATAACCCAATCCAACTCCTACAAGCGGACATCCCTTCCCTATACCCTACTTAGGGTACAAGCTTTTAACCTTTCTCACCAAACTTCTAGAGGAGCTTTATACTTCTGTCCCTCGACTTGCAATACTTGGTGACCTTGAATGAATCACAACTTTGTGACCATTCTTAATTACATGACCATCACTCTCCACAATAACTGAGGTCTGTTGCTGATGTGGACTATTGTGGCTAACCCCTTTATACTTTCGAAAAGCTTGTTGAATTACTCGTACACAGTACTCTTCTCTTTGCCGAAGGAGGGTAGTGCTGATTGCTTCATACTCTCTGTTCTCTTTTGCAGGCACAGCTTCAGCTAGCTCAGCTGTTTCTTCAATTACTCGTCCTTTCTGAGCAAAGAAATTCTTAGTCAGAGCATCCAAAATATCAACACAGTAAATTGTATTTCCTTCACAAATTGGAATATCCATTGAGATGAGTTTGTACTTGTTAGGCTTTTTGATCTGTAGAGGATCCTCAAGGGCATCCACAAAGTCAGACAATTCTTCATATTTGATGAACTGGGTACCTTCTGGGTCAAACTTTTGCCATATCTCATAGTACATATCATAGTCATCATTGGTTAAGCCTTCTTCAACATCTTCTGTAGCTTGACTATAGTTTTCCAATATGACAGCTATGTACATATTGATGATGATTAAAAAGCTAATTATCAAATATGAAATCAAATAGGCAACACCAATGCCTTTACTTCCACAGTTACCATCAACGCCAGAAATACAGTCAGTCTCATCAATAATACCTGAAAGAGTTCCATCCCAGCCAGCAGAGGTAGAGATCTGGAAGAGGACAATCATGGACTGCCCAAATGTTTCAAAGTTGAAATTATCATCAACACCATAGCGATGTTTCACATTCATGAAGAAGGACATTCCAAATATAGCAAAGATAAACATGACCAAAAAGAGAAGAAGGCAAATATTAAATAGTGCAGGTAAGGACATAGCCAGTGCAAAAAGAAGTGTTCGTATTCCACGGGCTCCTTTCACCAACCTCAGTACTCGGCCCACTTTCACAACACGAACAACACGGAGCAAGGTTGGAGAAACAAAGTACTTGGCAATCAGATCTTTCAGAGCCACTCCTGTAACAAATTATATATTATTATTATTATTATTAGTGCTTCAATTCAAAACAAATAAGCTATTCCAAAAGGATTGAAAATAATCCTAGTGTTGATATGCAGTAATTTCTTTTAAGGTTTATAGTCAATGAAGAAAACAAAATTCAAAATTGTACAAAACACCAGAAGTAAATTTTATATTCTTATCAACACACTTAAATTTTTAGTCTCCTAATTTGCACTTATACAGTATGTTAAGGAACAAAATTTAATCAAGGTTATAAATATGGTACACACTATTATAACTGGAAATATTAATCTAAACTGAAAATACTTGGATATTTGTGTTATCATTTCAGCCAATAGTATTCAAACAAATATCATACCCAATGAAAGGTTGATTTACATAATATCTTTTACTACAACATTTAAAGTATGTGTGGGTAATATTACTGTTAGCAATTACAAACTCACTTTTTGAAAAATATAACTATTCAAAAATTCATTGTTCACAAGATCAATAAATGTGATATATACAAAACTGCAGTTTCATATTAGTTATTATTTTACTTTTTTTCTACTTTACAATTTCAAAACATGTTAGTCTTTAAGGTTAGTCAAAATCATAAAATGTTTTCAATAAAAGGTCACATTACACTACTTTTCCCAAAGCATGTAAAGAATATTAACCTTTTTTATAACCTATTGATTTCATAGTACAAAGCTTTTAATCATCCAGTTACCAAGAATGAGAAAACAAACCTAATACGCAACCTTAGATACTTTCAATGGTGATACTTTACACCTAAAACTATTGCAGTTTACACTCTGGCTTCAAAATCTACACTCTTAGAATTGAAATAGTATTGAACTCGATACTTACCTCTGGATGGACTGTAAGTTAATATATAGATGTGCTGCTCACCTAGACAATTTTACTGCAATTTTCCATACACTATCTTGTAACATATTTTGTAAATCTCATTTTCAAACAATCAAAAGAACTTCAAGACCACCATTAAAATGGAATACCAATTTAAATATTGCCACTACTCATCAACCTAACTATTTTTGTATTAGAAACATTTTTAGAAAGATTAATTGATAAAGGGATGGGAAGGAACTTGTTCATCTACAGGTGTTTAATTGAATTCTACTTTAATTCTAAATATATTATTTCATATATATATGGTGTACATCTGTAAGAATAGTAATCCATAATGCCTATTATGCAAAGGATTTCTCCTGAAGTGTATAGAGTCAAGAAGCCAAAATAAGCTAACCAAAAATATTTGAAGTCAAATAGAAAGGGATGTCTGGGAAAAATGATCTCTTTGGTTAGAGCTATAAGCAAAGAAAAAGTTTTGGAGAGGAGCCTCAAAAAGCTCAAAGTGAGACAAATAGCAATGAAGTGTGTAAACACAAGTTTTTTGTCAGCCTGAGTGAGAATGAAAAGATAAAAAAAAGAAAATGATAGGGAAGCATCAAATCATTCTTCTGTACTATCTACATCATAGAAATAAATATACAGTCAGAATAAAAGTGCCGTCCAACAAGAAATAGCAATGGAAAGAATGCATCATTTCTTTAACCCTTTATGGACTGGTGAGTGTAATTAACATCCCTTGATATTTTTATTTTCATAGTGGAAATACTTAACCAAGTTATATGAATCTTATTAAAAATTTACTAAATAGTATCTAGCTTCTACTTTAAAAAATAATAATATGATTTAGTTTTACTGTCAAATTTAGATTGTGAAATTTCCAAAATTTGGAGACATTGTTTTAAAAGAAAATATTATCATTTTCATTCATTTTAGAATTTAAATATTTTTATTGTTGAACAGAAAATTTCATTTTACTTATCATTTTCAACTTGATTAATATTCCTTAACATATTTCTTTTAAACACTTCATTTTAGAGATGCAGTAGTCATCACTTTCTGTCAAATCTGAAGTGCTTACATGACTGAATTTGGAAGGAACAGAAAGACATGAAAAAATTAAAGAGCACATTAAAAAAAAACTTGAAAAAAAGCAGAAATGGTAACCCTTGAAAGAAGAAAATATGAAAAATAGTCTTAAAAAAACAAAACCTCAGCTAGCAAAGTATAATAAGATAAAAGTAAAGGTAAAAAAGAATGTAAGCATGAACAGCTGTAATTTGTCTATCTTCACTAAAAGAACATATATATGGAAAAATGACAGTAATGAAATAAAAGTGGGCTCTCTAAAGTAAAAACTGGCCTTTCTTGCAAATGGCTGGGTAATAACTAACTAACTACAAACCAAAGATAACTGATGCTGAAATTAAAAGAAATATGTCCAAAGTTGATGCAAAACAATATTCTAGGACAAAACAAGAAAAGATTCTCCTCTCTTAGTTGAGGATGTGAATAAAATACACTGAATAGACAACCATCAGCAATATATTATAAGGAAATGCCAAAACATGACAAATAAAATGATAAAAAGGTGAAGAGAGAGATTCACCATATAGAAAAAAGGGACACCAACTCTGACTCTGGACATTCAGCACCAGAGCTAGAGGCCTGGGTACATGAAATCAGAACACTGATAGTTTGTGACTGAAGAATGCTATGGAAGTATTAATCACAAAGCAGAAAAGACAATCATACTGTCAGTAGAAGAGCAGAAGGATGTATTGATTATTCTATGAGAATAATTTGATTAGATCAAGATATATGATTCAAATCTCCATAAGCATAAACATTCCAGAGCCCACAAATACATTTTGAAAGCAGGGATAATCAAAATATGTGTGCAGACCAACCAGAAGAAAGAAAGCATACTTCTGGTCCAAAACTGATAGACGTAAGAGACTAAGGTCAAGATTTTGAAAAACCAGGTTCCCTAAACTGAAAGATATTTCATAATACTCTACAAGTTGTCACAGAAGTGCCTGTGAAATGATGGAGATCAGTAGCAGCAATTAGAAAAAATAACTTCAAGTCTTATCAAGTTATTGTCAGAAGTTGAGCTTGATAAGGAAATAGCATATACTTGAAGTAATAGTGATGATAAATCAAGTTAGATTAGTAAATGAAATTACAGTAAAGTGAAATGACATTAATTATAAATTAAGAAATACAGAAGGTCATTTATAATTTTTGAAAAAGATAGTTAAGTTCAACAGTACTAGTTTTGAAGACCATATGTTATCCTCAGGGATCTTGCTCTGTATGTTTCCCTTAACTCTTGACAGTTGCTCTGTAGTGACATTTACATGAAAACAGGCTTCTTTGGAGAACAACTGTGTCAATGTTCTCCCTATTCTTAAGCATCTTTCATGAAATGGTTAAAGTCTTAGGTTCACAACTTTCAAGTGAATGTTCATGCAGATAATAAGCACAAAAGCCCATTACAGAAAATCAGATTATAAGACAGGTATATGGTTGAACAAGACCACTGTGATTCCAGCTTTCTGGCCACCTTTATATAAAAACAGACATTAATTTTGAGGTAAGGCTTGAATCTTGTGAACTTCAAGTTTATAAGCTTTTATCAACTTTCTTGTTTATTATCATTTTAAGAATATCAGGAGTAATGTAGAGTTTCATCAAAAAGGTTTTTGAGTCAGAAGATTATCTTATGTAACCACAGCCTTCACTTTGTGGGTGAAGGCTTTGTCCTGATAGGTTTGAGGTTTGGGAATTTGTTACAATTGTAAATTCTCTGCATTGTGAATTCATCCAAAAACAATGAACACTCATTCCATTGAAATGTTGTCTCCTTTGGCTCTATATTGACAGTCTCACTGTATGAATATTTTTCTTCAAAGCAGAGTGATATCACATACTCGTCCAGCCATCTGATCAAGTTTTGGGGAATATTGTCCAGTCAGCAAGGTTTCCTTTTACATGCAGGTCAATGCCTGGCTATCACATGACCATATTTCTAGATACTTCTTCATATTTGCAGGGAAATGATCCAGGTATTTCCTTAATTCGCAAATGATCCTCTGCATAACCTACCAGTTGAAACTGATTCTCATCAATGCACAATGTACATTTTTGTTAAAATGTAAATAAAAAATTCAAACAAAACTAAACTCAAACTGATTACACTGGTAAATCTTCTCCATCATTATCGAGTTTATAAGAAATAGTTACATTTAAAGAGTTGTATTACTGTATGTTTTCAGAACACTGATAGTGTACCATGGTTTCTTTAGTATCTAAAGATTAACACAACAGGTTAAGATTTATAGCTGATGATTACCAACAAGATTGCAATTTTACTGTTTTTGGAACATTTATACATACATGTAGATACTGTCATGAAAAATAATTCATAAGAATGTAACTTTTTTTTTCATAAAAGTTAAACACAACAACAACAAACTTCTTTTTTGTATTGCACTGACAGAAAAATCTGAAAATGGATTACAGTATTTTTTAATCTAGGGCAACTTTGATAGATGATGGTTATTATTAACAATATACAGGTTTTATATGTGTATATAAACATAGCTCTATCACAAATTTACCCAAAAATACAGGCAAAATTGGCATAAAGGTTGATCAAGAGTTATAATTATTGTTATTAAGGTCAATGTAAGCTCCTGCCATGAAACTTAAACATAAGCTTTGTTTGGGAGATCCATATGAAGCTCAATGCTCAGTGTCATCTTCCTCAGCTTTGAAAGTAGAAATTTGTCATTGAAAGTTATAAAGATACTTTTTTTCTTGGGGATAACTGTGTGTCCACTGTTTGATTCTATTTCAAAAAAGTTGAATGCTCATATCTGAAATTACCCTAACCAGTTTGGATTATAATGTGTATAATACTCCATGTGAGTATGATAATTATCAATTAAAAAAAGTTTTTTATATTAACTTTGCTCAGGGTGAACATACTTCTAATACAGAATTCATTAATAAGCTTACTGTGATAATTTTAAATTAAGTTAAGAGCAAGTTTTATACGTGAATGTTAAAATTATGAGAACTCTCAAGTTGTACAGAACAAATAAAACGTTTTGTACTTGAAGAATATGCTGGATCAAAAAAAATATTAATAAATGTTTACATTTCCAGAACAAATAATTAACATAGTATACATATGTATACTAAAGCACAAAACTTAATATTAATTTATATATTAATATTAATCAAAACACTACCATAGTGTGATAAACTAAATAAATCTTGAACAAATCTTTTATACTCTCAAACATTAAGATGGTTAAAATGAAATAACCTTACCCAGAATGGAAAGTGTGACTACAACAAAATCAAACACATTCCACGGTTCCTTAAAGTAGTGCAAGCGTAGGGCGAAGATTTTTAAGATACATTCTCCAGTGAAAACAGCAATAAAGAAGATATTCAAGCGCTCAAGAACATTCTCAAAAGTCTCAGTTTGCTGGTAGTGCTCCATGCCCATAACAATCATGTTAAACATTATGAATGACATAATGGCCATGTCAAATTTTGTGCTTGAAATCAGGTCAAAGATAATAGCTTGTGGTTTGAACTGTGGAAAGAAAATTATCATTGTGATTACAGTATATATGAAGTAAAATAATATTTCAAATAAAAGAACTGACAAGGTAGACATACAAAGACCAACCATAACTATACACTTCTGTACAAGTACTTCTGATCAAACCTCCAACACTTTATCTTAAGCACAAAATGTAAGCTAAGTGACTAATTAATGTAGCTATAACCCAAAATATCTTAGCAAAGTGAATTACCTTATTCCCAATTTTTCTTGTCTGAAAATTTTTAAAACCTGACTAATAATATTTATTGCTTAGTATTTTGGGTTTATATGATAAACACTTTGGGTTTGTCAACACTTTTGTGTTAAACATTCTGTATGAAAAAATTAGTGCACATTTCACTTGCTTACAAAATTTTCTCTTAAAAAAAGAAAGAACTTGTTCTTTTGGCACCATATTACATACATATACATGAACAAATGTATAAAGTCCCATATATTTCTACCAGATTACATACATATACATGAACAAATATATAAAGTTCCATATATTTCTCCCAGATTACATACATATACATGAACAAATATATAAAGTCCCATATATTTCTAGCAGATTACATACATATACATGAACAAAGATATAAAGTCCCAGATATTTCTGCCACTGAAAAAAAAACAACAAAAAACATTTTATTTTGCATACACATTTTAACAGAGATGACATCAAAAATCTTTTGGATTCTATCAATATAACCAATTTTCTTGACTATTTTTTTCATACATTTTAAGCCCTTAGTTAAGATTTGCATTTTAAATAAAATTTCCAATGTTAATCTTACTCTAGGTCGAGGAATAGCTTTCAAAGGTTTTTTAGATCCCATTTTCTTCATAGCATTATAGTATTTTTTCTGGTCCTCTGTCATAAACATCTCTAAAGATCCACCTGCTTAAAATATGAGAAAACATGGTTAGATGTTTATGCTTTTGGTTGATATTGTAGTTAAAAATAGGAGCCCTTAGTTTTGCATAGCTTTCTCATATCAGTTAACATAAATCCTTACATCTGCATGAAATTAATCAGAATCCATTTGGTAGATGGAGTCCAAATTTTTGATTCATGTTAATTATAAATATTATAAATCACAAACTATAATTTGAGTCTATTTCTTGTTACACATGCATGTTAAAAAACATGAAAATCAATAAAAGCCATGGTTGGCTTAATGCTTCTCTATTCAAAATGGATTAACAGAAAACAGAATATTAAGTACTCTTTAAGTGGCAACAACAAAAGAAATAACTTTAGACAAATATTATGCTGCATAAACACTCAATCAATCTGACAGTTTTTTAACGTTATATCAGTACAGCTTGTAGTACCTATATTTCAGTTATTAAAGAGCTATAACCATAGAGGAAAATTATCTAATATATATAAAATAAAATCTTATAGAAACCTTATAATAATAATATGGATGAGTTTCATAGAGGAAAATCATCTAATATATATAAATAAAATCTTATAATAATAATAATATGGACGAGTTTCATTCTGGATGTAATATTGCTTTACTTTAAAAACAAATACATAAAATCAGGAATGAAAACACTTGAAAATATACTTTTTTGGGACAGAAAAACAAAGAAATCATTGTTAAAATCAAACTTACTGCTTTGATACATAACTTATCAAGAAGCAAATCTCACAGTACACAATGGTTGCAAAAGATAAAGTTTAGTATTAACAAGAAATATAAAATTAAGTTTTACAGGGTGTATGAAAAGTTTGGAACCATAGGTGATTTGCAACTTTTCTTACTTTCAGATACATAACTGATTATGATGCTGTCAAAGCATGAGAAGGTCAAGTTAATCCTGTAAAATTGTTCCAGACATTTTTTGGACACCCTAAAGATTATGTTCAAAAACATAATTGGGCTCTTTAAGAACTAGTTATTAATACAAACATACAAATATATATATAAAAATTAAGCAGTTTAGAAGAATTTAAAACAGGCACAGTTTTCTCCCTCTTTTCTTAATTAATCAATATTCTAACATAATAAAATGCAACTTATCTTTTTCTTCTGTTCATTGAAATTATCAATGATGACACCAATGAAGAGATTTAATGTAAAGAATGAGCCAAAGATGATGAAGAAGACAAAGTACAAGTACATGTAGATATTGACTTCATCATCTGGTTGATCATTTATCTGAAAAGGTAGTTAACCAAATGTATTCAATCAAAAAGTTTTCTAAATCTTCAATAGAAACATTACATACATTATGTTACATAAAAACTGAAAAGACAAATATGACTATTTAGAAAACAGTAAGTTCACCTAGCTGAATTCAACTACCAAACTGTAGGTGCCATCTTAGATTTCTTTATATCAGAAGAGGATCATACAGTAAAAATCTAATAAATGTTAATTTTACTAGGAACTTATACATACATGTTCATTTTCCAGTTATATTCATTCTATCAAGCAACACATAATGATGTATTTATCAGAAAAATAATAATATTTTAAAATTTCAGTATACTAATTATTACATTTACAATTTTCTTATTTTGGTGTCCTGTACTGAGAAAACACTCCCAGCATTATCTTCTGGTATCCTTGCTCATTTCTAACATTAAAATACATGAATGCTTTTTTTAAGCAGTTTCTTTAAACTAATTAGTTCTACAGCTATAAAATGCAAATATAGTCAGCTTCTCTCAGAACATGTTCTTTGTTATACAAAATTCATTTCTATATTGTACATATATTACTTACTTGTCTGGAATCAATTGCACTGTTCATTATGTCAGTCCAACCTTTGAAAGTAGCCTAAAAATATAAAAATGTTACTAATTTATTTGAAACCTTGAAAATATTGAATAAAGTAATATTACTAATGATAAACAAAATATTTTGATAAAAAATGTTAGCAGCTTTGCATATTATTATATCTAAGAAACAGCAAAGTTATCAGACACCTATAATAACAAATGTTTAATTTTTATAAAAACAAGTGGGGATCAGTATATACATAAACTGGCTAGCTATAGTAATAAAAAAAAGTTTTAATACTTCATATAGTATTGAAATAAGAAAGTCAGAACTACAAAAACTGAGTTAGATAAAAGTTAAAAAATTTTATCTTTACATTGGCTCAGACTAACATAATTATAGTGAATTGCCAAAGTATATATTACTATAGCTAGCTAAGTTATGTATATATTGATCCCTACTTGTCTTTATAAAATTTGAATTTTTCTATTATACTTGTTTGTTTCCTTTTCATTAGCTATATTTTTGTGCATCAGCAATACCAAGCGTAGGTTACACATATACCCGATTCAATTTTATTACTCATCAGAACCTCTACCAACCTACCCTGAAGTCTAATTATATGCCAAAAGTAGTACATCATCCA
>NW_013742344.1:0-20244 GCF_000517525.1 Limulus polyphemus | reverse complement strand
ACAGTATTCATCAGTTCAATAAACAGGTCCTTAGGTATTGGAGGTCACTGAACTTATTCATCATACAAAGTATCTGCACAAATTTTGATGGTTTCTTCCAGGGGTACATTAGTAAACAGGCTGCTGATGTCAAAGGAGCACAAAAACGATTGTTTAGGATCAAGGCTAAGGTTCTGTATGGTTGTAGCAAAAGAAAAGGATGCTTGAATACAGTTTTCCGAAAAGTACGTTAACACCTGTTCTAAAATTTCCGAAAGCTAATTCATGTTGTGCAGAGCCAATCATCGACAAAATCGGGCGGAGTGGTACATCCTTTTTGTGCGTTTTAGGAAGGCCATACATGCGGGGACGTTGTGAGCCTGCAGGCCTAATCCAGTCATAAATATCACGTGGAAAGGAACCTTTCTTAACCAGTTCTAATAAGCATTTTTGTAACTACTTCTAGTCCATCAAGTAGGTCAAAAACTGTCTTGACTATTGTGTATGAGGATAACTTATGAAGACATGCCATGTAATCCAGAAACACAGCTGTATTAGATTTTTTCTCGAGTGTGAGATCTGAGAGAAATGTCTGCTGGTCCACTGAAGAAGAAGCCAAGTTTTCTATGTCTCTTAGCAGCTGTGCCTTGTTTTGTATTTGCCAGTGATCCATCCATGTTGGATATAGCTATAAGCCATTGTATTTTTCTTATCTTCAACAGTCCTATTTTTATCAAACATTTCAAAATTATCATCTCTATACATAATAACTTCACACATGTGAAGTAAGAATGGGTGACATAAACAGAACTTTTCCCTACCTTCAATATTCTCAAGCCACTGTGTAGTAATGTAATAGTAGTAGAGTAGCAAAAGATGTGATAAAGCTGCTCCATGCTGGATGCCTTTTTGATAGATTGCCTTTAATATTTTCCCACGTTTAGGTGAGAATTTAATCCAAATAGTTATTTCTTTAACTTGATGGATATAATTTTGTATTGGTGGAACTGAACATGAATTTATAATAGCAAGATTAAGTGAGTGACCAAAACAATGAGTGTACAGTGCTTTGCTTTGCATATCTCAAATTTGTTTTTCGGTACCAGAATTTTCGCCAGTCATGGTGGGTGCTCCATCATATCCTTGACCATGGAATTCATTTAGAGGCAATCCAACATTAGTTAAAATTCTATTTTAAAGTTGCAGTTACACGCATGAAAAAAGGTGGTAGGAAAAACGTTTGGTGGTGCCACAGGTTTATAAAGATAAGAATACTTTTCAGAATTTGATAGGTTACTAATAGCTTGACATTTTTCATCAAGTGATTTTGTTGGTGGCAAAAAATTGCCAGTGTTAATTCATAAAATATCATGACAAATCTCTGATGAATCCATGACTACTGTAGTATAGTGTGATGATGATGACGGTCCAGGAAGAATGGAGTTGTCAATATTTGAAGTAGTTTGAGGCTCAAGTAAACCAGTTTGCATATTATCAGTGTCATCACTATAAGAATATAGCGCAATAGTGTCAACTTCAAGTTTTACATTCATTACCAGCACCAGAGAAAGATTGAGATAGTGACCGGGTTGTGTCATTAACAGTGTCTGAAAACAAAAATATATACTACTTTTAAAGAGGCGATCGGTATATAGCTTTAACATAATATTGTAGTTTATATGATACATAAATTCCATAGTAAAGATTGTTGATGTACTCATCTATATATAGAGGAATTATAATATCATGTATAGACATTCGTGAATTGAACAAACTTTGTAACACAGGTAACTATTCTAACTGCATGTCAAAGGCTATATTAGCTACTAAAGCAGAAAAATTACATAGTACAATACCTTGGTCATTATGTACCAATCCTTTTCTTTTGCTGGCAAAAAACATTCAAATATTGCTCCAATCAGTTTCATGTAGGTGTTTCATTTTGGTCAGTAAGAAGTGTTGTAGGTGTAGATTATATTTCTTATACTGTGTAGTCTTTCAAGCCAGTCTCTTACTCATATAACAGGAAATTTTCAAATGGGTTGAAGATTAGTACAATTCTCAGCTCTTTCCTTTATGAAATTAAATCTCAAACCAACAATCACTTTATAGTTCTATTTCTGTGATGCAACGAAGCTTGCTTGTGCTCAAAACCACGTGTAGCTGTTAAATAGACACCACTATTTCAGTTTAAGTTTGATGCCAGTACTATGATTTGCATAGTTTATATAGTTTGGGTTTCATATGTAGTTATTTTCAGAAGCGAGAGTTTATGGCAAGTTTGTTTATGTAATTGTTTCCAAATCATGCATTGTGTAACGTGTACATGCAATTGGTACGAGTTAGCGATTTTATATTGCTGTGTCATGCTAGTAGAACTTTCTGAATATTTCTCGTTGTTTTAATTGAGTTATGTTGCATCAGAATATCTAGTATGCGTGTAATGTTCTAAACTTCTATTGAGATATAAATATGCATCGAAAGATTATTATTTAGATCCAGATTGCATAAGTGTGAGCTTAGTGATAAAGAGCGTACACTGGCGATTCTTAAAGTGAAATTATCACTGACTCTATTGCTATAACAGAGCATCGAAGAATAATTCGTCTTTTCAGTTTTGCTCCAAAGTAATTGGATCAGCCTGAGTGGACTGACGCAAAAGATACAATTATCTAAAGTTCTGGATACAACCATGATAAGCAACAGTGCAACGAACATTTGTATATACGTTTGACTTGTTTGAATATGTTATTTTAAAATAAGTGAATTGTGTTGCTGTTTGTTTATTGTTGAAATTTATCACCAGCAAGTCATAGACACCTATTGTAAAAAATCCGGCCTACAAAACCTGACAGTCGCAATACGGCTTTGGACTTCCAAGTAGAAAGTGTCAACAGAAACCATTGCATACAATTGTTTAAAACCCCAAAAATGCTAATGCTTCATTAGAAGAATGTAAACTATACAGAAAACTTTAAATACCATAAACAGCCGCGCTGTAACCATATAAGCATAATTACGTGCGTGCACCAATTCTTATATTTTTTGTAAATTATTTGTTTTTGTGTAAGACAGGTGAATATTTTCAAGATTTTTTTTTTTCTATGTTTTCGAATTATTTCTTTAAAGACAAATTTAGTTATCTTATTTTTCTTGCAATCTATAATTGACACGGTAAGAATAGTTCTAAAGTACTGTAAGTTTTATTACAAGTGCTGTAGAAGGCGTATGTGGCAGTTTGGGTAAAAGGTTGTGAATAACCATGTTAAGTTAGCAGTGCGCTGTATGATTAAGCATATGTTTTGTTCTGTTGTCTTTGCGTAGTTTTTGTGGAAAGTTTGAATAATACAATCAAATTTATATACATAATAAAGTTAAAACAGATAGACTAATTATGAATCTTCACGTGGATGAAAGAGCTATCCAGGCTATTGGTAATGTACTGAATAACCACGAAAGACCATTAAAAGAACGCTTTCGTGCTCTGTTTACTTTAAGAAATCTTGGAGGGAAGATTGCCATTGAATGTATTGCAAATTGCTTCAGTGATCCATCGGCACTGCTTAAGCACGAGTGTGCATACTGTTTAGGTCAGATGCAAGATCCGATATCTATTCCAGTTTTGACTGAAGTGTTGAAAGACAAAAGTCAAGAACCAATGGTGCGGCATGAAGCAGGTATGTGAATAACTGAATAATGGTTAAAAAAAGAAATAAGATATAATGTTAAATGAATAAATCTAAACTGCATTGCCCAGTACACAGTACATGATTAAGTCTAGCATAACATTACACAATAAGAGTGAATTACTAATCCACGAGAGATTGATAGTCTATCAAGTATCATAATGGTTGCTATATGCACTGTTTAAAATTTTAATTATTGACATGATCACTGTGTGGGCAGATTAATTTTAACTTTCAGAATGATTACTGTGAAATATTTATTACAGAGTACAATATGTTTACTGTGCGAACAGATAAATTATGAACTATTAGGGATTAATACTAACAGTAGATTTATTTAGTGCATATCTCGTTATATGTAGTATTGGTACATAGTATAATGAATTAGTCTATTTTTTTTAGTCAAACTCAAAGGGGGTGCACATGACTGCACTTTGTATTCATTATCTACTTTTTTAAATACAAGTTACAACTGAAAGTTAAAGAATACACATTTTTACAATTATCCTCGCCATTTTAACTTTAATATAAACAGATCATTTTAATTATATTGATTAATTTTTATATTTAATAGACAAGGATGTCATTTTTAATGGATCTATAGTCCAACCCACATACTATTTACTCTTAGTATCCTCTTTTAACCCTTTCTTAACAATTCAATGCTCTTCTTAAGGTAAGGAGCCCAGTACCTGAACACATTACTCCAAATGAGGCCTATCTTATGATCTATAAAATGAAATTATATCATATTTAGACTTTGATTTAGTATTTCTTTAAATAAAACCTAAAATCTTATTTGTCCAATTACTGGCAACAGCATGTTGCCAAGATGGTTTAAAAGGACTGACAAACCAGAAAATTAAGATCCTGTGCTTCCATAACTTTGTTAAGGCTATTCCCATCAGAATTACATTTATGACTTGAATTATAGTAACTCGCATACATTACCTTGTATTTATTATAGTTATATATTATATTATGTCATTTATTTCCTTAACTTGCCAAATCATCTAAATCCATATATAAAGCAGCAGTATCCTTCCCACAAGCAGTAACATCCAAGATCTTAATATCATCAGCAAATATAAGCAATTGATTAACCATTCCTTTATCTGTGTCATGGGTGTGAATTATAAAGAGCAAAAGTCTTAACACTGAGCCCTGAGGTACCTGAATTGTGACAAGAAATGAAATTTGACTGAACTTCATTTATATCAACCATCTGTTTTCATTCATCCAGCCACTTTTTTTGGTAGAACTTATCCCCTACATCTATAAATAATTTTCTGATGTGATACCTTACCTCATCTCACATAATAGCTTCTCTCTTTCAGTGCTGCCCTCTATATGTGCAGTTTTGCTCGTCACTTGTCTTGATACTCCCACTACCCTTATGTTTACAGCTGAACTGTAACATGCAAATAAACATGCGAAAATCCTTCACAAATAATAATGCAACACACCCTACTGGTACAGCTGGCTCCCTCTATACTGAGAACCCAACATAGAAGAGTACAGACATATCTAATTTTTAGTCTTGTTTGTTTTGATTTTTTTTCACAATTTGTTAAACTAGCTTTATTGTTTATAGTTTTATTAGTTTTTTGTTTAAAGTGAAAATAAATGCCAGTTCTCCAGATAATGGGCATACCAGTGTAATTCCCAAACTTAAATCGACCACTTATGGCCTTAAAAATATATTGAGAAGTTGTTTTACTGCTGTGGAAAAAGATATATGGCTCCTGCTGCTTTAATGGTAGTACAGTAATTAATTGGTGCATTCTTGTAGTTTTCTGCAGTTCTGCACAAGATCTGAACAGTTCACGCAGTAGAGCTGCAAAAATAAGCCCATTCTAACTGCTGGAAATTTCTGCTGGTGCACTAGCTAATGATCAAACTCTGTGTTAAAAAAATAAAAATAAAAATTGTAATATTATTTGTTTATTATGACTACATCTGGTGATTTAATTTGCTAAATGTGCCAAAATTCATCTTTGATAATAAAATAATTCATAATTAGTTAAATGACTTTTATCACAAAATGTTACTGCTGCACATTGCAAAAAATTTAATTACTCCTGCTGACAGAATTTTGAGAGTGATTACTCCTTACAGAAAAAAATTATCTGGAGCACTGCTAAATACTATAGATTGATTTCTGAATTTTAATTTGTAACAACTACTGTTGTTACTCCTGTTACTTCACCTCAACCTATAATGTTTTGGGGCCTTTGCCCTCCTCCTGTGACTGGCAACTATTCAGTTAAGTGGAGGTGAGCACACCACAAGATTGTGCCCTCCTCTAGCAGTTCATGGCTGTTCAGTTGAGTTGAGGCATGCACATTACTCAAATTGGGCTCCACATTTTCTTTTAAGGAGGTATCAGTTTTGTACGCCACAGGTTTGAGTCAATTATGCAGCCTGCTGTATATCATTATACCAAACTAGATATTCCTTTTCCTTGTGAACACGAGCAGAATGACAGGACTTGGATAGCCTGTTCTTCACCCCTTCCTCTGCTCTACCTTTCCAAATTCCACCTGTGGACACTCCCAGACTGACTACATTTCCTGGATATAGTGTCACAGGTATGTGACCTTATGTCTATATCCTCTGTATGTTAATATTCCTCTTCTTTCCTCCTTAATTCCACCCCTTCCTTCATTTATTTAGTTTTCTCAACCTCTCCAGACATCATGGTACATGCTGATCAGTTTACAGCACAGTTAAGTTCTGGGGTTGGCATGCTTCCCCCCACTGTACCTCGGATTCCTATGCATTAGCATTTCATCATTGGACTTTCCTTTTCTGGACTTGCAGAACTTAAGGTATTTGATTCAGGTGTGGGGATCTGTCGTTGATACCACTGTTAGATTTTCCCATCTCAATTGAATCCTCACAACCCTCCCAAATTACTTCTCCTCCACCACCACTTTCCTGAGGGTTTTTATTGGAGGATACTTGCTCCTTCATATATTCCACAATGGTGCACTTGTCTTTCTTGACTATTGCCTTACAAACTTGACTCCTATGTTATTTTGATCTCCTGGGTAGGGACACACACATTTAGCTCATGTGCACCTACCCATGTCGTATTTGCAGGGCCTTTGTATGGCTCCATTATTTTCATGCTTGTCAGCCTTTGGAGATTTTCTTGACTCATTGGAGTCCAGGATGGAAGCTGTTCCTCAACATTCCTCCTTTTTCATCATTGGTTTCTCATCCTTTGCAAACTTCCATTTTCCTATTCCTGTATCCCAACCTCCTCCTTCTGCTGTTTTGCCTGTTTCCCTTTCCCTGGTCTCACTGGCTAGCCATGAAATTACTTGGCTCTGGGTCTCCTGCTGCCAGTGACTATACAGAATATTCTGGCATAGTCGGAGCATGTTCGTGCACCTAATAAGCAATTTCACTTTGGATCATTGGGTGCTTTAAATGTTATCTGGAGGATTTTCCTTCTCCAGGGTTCTATTCTCGATTGTTCTTAGTTCCTAAGAAGACCGGGACTGATGCTCAGTCATAGATTTTTCCAGTGTCAACCATTTCATCAACCTTCCTCATTTCCCCATGGAGTCCTTCCTCACTTTTTGGTGGGCATTTAACCTAGGTCTTTGGATGACAAAGAAAGATGTCTCGGATTCTTACCTTCTGATCTCTTTTTTTTTTTCCCCATCATACAGATGTTACCTTCATTATGTCTACAAAGGTCGAGTTTCTGAATTCTGTACTCTTATGTTTTATCTGGTTTATGCACCCTATATATTCTGTCGGGTGGTCAGGGTCTTTGCCCGACTTCTTGGATAGTCTCCGTATTGGAAAAAGAATATTGACCATAATGCTAAACTTATTGTGTGTATTTACATTCAATGTAAAAGTGTCACACAAAGCAACAGATGTGTTACAAAAGTATTTGTATTCAAGATATGCCTGTGAATTGACAATATCAGTCTGACTCAGACTCTGACATGTTGGAATGCAAGGTGATATTCATGTGGAAAGCAACTAGGATGAAAATTTTATAATACTAGGACAGGATAAAATTATTGAAATTTTCTCTTGAAAAGGAAAAGTTGTAGGGGATCTGATTGAGATGTTTAATATTGTAAAAGGAATTGATAGTGTTGATGCATCATCTTTTTTCATATTTAATGGTGAGAATAGTAAGACTAGGGGACAGAAGTATAAATTTTGGCAGGTTGGAGTCGTGTTCAGTTAAAAGTTTTTTTTTTCTAAAAGGGTAGTTGGCTTTTGGAATCAGATCTTTTCAAATGTTGTGGAAACAGTAAATTTAAGGTTAATATGTACAGATCTAGTTTAAGGCTGATGTGTTTGGGATTGCTTAAATGGTTAAGATTCCGAATACTTGGACAGATGGTGACTGTTACATCCACTGAAAAGAAGCATGTATTACATATCCCACAATAATTTCACTAAAATAAGTTTATAGTTTGTAATGAGAGAAACTGGTGAACATCGAAGCCTATATGTGTGTGTTTGTATAAAATAAACACGAGAGGACTTCTGTTTTGTATAAGGAAAATCTTCTAATTGAGAAACAATCATAGTTATAATTAAGTCTTACATTTCTGTGTCATTTGGTTAGTTATAATTGTAGTAACTACTTATAAGACATATTGCCAATGATCTGCCAGTAATTTTCAATTAATAATATAACTGTAAAAATCTTACATATCTTTTTTCAACAAAATTATCATATTTCTGACACATGTAATGGAGTTTGTCTTTTTAAATATTTACAGTTTCATAATAATGAAAGCATTTTATTGTTTTGACTAAAACATTTACAAAGCAATTCTTTTTAGTTCCACCAGGAAACTTACTCAGGGCAATGTGCACAATTTCACAGCATACAATATGCTGTCAAAGTTAGGAGAATTTTAAAAGTGTCAGCTACATATCATCTTTTAATATCTTATAATTTTTATTTCTTGTTTACTTCATCGATTTGTCATTGTTATGAATAACACAAGTCTTGTTCATCCAGACCTTTCCTCATTTGATTATACTTTATATTTTATAATTTTTTTGTTTACTGCATTATTAAACTTCTGTGCAAATTACATGCCATATACAATAAGTATCTAGTGCTGATATGGCTTATATTTAATGACTTGTTTTCTTACATCACATAGAACAACATGCCATAGTTACTTTGATATTTAAGCCTGCATTTTGGCTTAGATATGTAGATGATGTGTTTTGTGACTTTACTTTTAAAGGTAAACAAACAAAATTTCTTTAACACATAAACCACTTACATAAACACATACAATTTACAGTGGAAAAAGAAAACATCACCTGAACCCCCTAAAGCTTCAACTCTAAAATTCATAGAAGAAACATATTGCCAATATTACATGATTACATAAACTGGTTTTTTAATCATGGAACCCCCATCTAAATTTAGCATACACTATATGTACTACAGAAAACATCAATGAAGAAGTTGCAAACTTAACTCATTACTTTACTAACGTAAACCATTTTCCTACTAAAGTAGTTACAGAAACTATTAACAAATTTAAAAAACAGACAAGAGACATTTAACAAACACAAAAACACTTTACAAAACAAAGGAAACCTAATTAATTGCACTATCCCACAAATACAGAAAGTTTGAAAGTACTAGAACATAAATATAACCTTAACTATTTAAACCCATAATTTTTTGCATCTTCTGCCAAAATTATTTTTCATGATTTTACTAATAATTATCATATACTTTATAAGACTTCAATTTTCTTAATGTTGTGGATAATAACAGGGTTTGAGTTAGTTTTCAATCAGAAACATAACTGTTATCAGACACTTTCACCATCCAATTGGTAAATTGGGATTTTCACATCTGGTATGAAAATTTAAAACATGTTAAGAAAATTATATAATGTACCCACCCCGGCAGGAAGCATTTACAAAATAAAATGATTAACAATTGCCCAGCCTTTTATGTAGGTGAAACAGGATGTAAGTTGAAAATCAGGTTAAAAGAACATCAAAAAAACCCTTCCCATGAGCATTATGAACACAGTTTTTTTGAACAGAATGTCACAGCACTAGAACATGAATCTGACATTAACAGAAAAAAAAATCAGAGAAGCTTTTTTAATAAAAATCAAACAATCCCACAGTTAACAAATATCTAGGTACATCTTTATGTGTCTTTGATTGTTATTTTCTCAAATATTCCTAATCTTATGCAAATATTTCACATAACATGTTCCATATTTTTTATATTTATTTACTTTTTGTTTGTTTTTCCTGTTCAGCCATTAATAATTTTCAATTCACATGGATTGATTTGCACATGCATAAGTAACCACTATCAATTTTAAATGCATTGTTAGATTGTTGAATGTTGATTTAAATACTAAAACCTTCTTTACCATTAAAACTTGTGTACTTGAGATTGATCACAATAGTGATCGAAATATTATACCTGTTCTAAAAACAAATCTTCTTTACTGTGAAAGCTGTAACTTGTAATACAATAATATTCAATCAGTAAGTAAATGCAAAATGAAATTATTGATCTTATAAGATTGTTTGAAATGATGATATGTATGATAAATATTGTTTGTTTGTCAAAAATCAGGCTCAGAGTTCAATGCTGACTGGTGAATAATTCATACTGTTTCTTGACCTTGCAAAAGTGTGAAATAACCCTAGGGTATGCAGTACCTGCAGAGCACAGTTGTGGTATGCTTACAAAATATAGTCCCTTGACAATCTGCATTGCACTGTGACTCCTAAAACTTCAATAATACATATACACTAGCTGAGACACTAGCTGTTACCCCCTCCAAGTCTCTGTAATGCAAGCTATCATCAGTTATTTATGTGAATTAATTTATAAGTGTTTAGTTTTCTCAGTTGTTTCATAGAATAAAATACTTTGTATATATAGGACCTCCACATAAAACTCCAGTATATATTTAAGGTTTCATGATGGTTATTAGATAATTATCATTGGTGACAGACAATTAGTATTGGTCTTATGATTTATACAAGTAACTAGCATATAGCCTGTCAAAAATGATGGGGCAAGTACTACCACTCCACCCCATAGTATACCCTAACCTCACATTTCATAGCTAAGTGAAATAAATAAATTTTGCAAAATCAAGTTTAACCAATAAAGAGGCAGAAAAGTGCAGTTGAGGCAGTGAAACATTGGTAAGTTCTTTTGTGAGCCAATCAAAATTAAGATCATTCATGAAATGAATTTGTGGCATATTCATAAAATAATTACTGGTAAAAATCAGTTAGATTAACAACTTCTAATATATAGAAAAGCCAGTGAGTTTTGGTAACACTTTGTTCCAAGGATGACTTTTATGTCATGTTGCTTAGCAACAAAAGTATAACTTGATATTGTTGTTATTCAGTATACTGAAAGTATAAAATGAAATGTATAAACAACAAAACTGGTAAAATATTTGTTGATTTATTAATTTAGAATCCCCGTTGATTAAAGAGGTTCTGTTTTCTATTAAGAACGTTGGTGATATAACAGAAAATCACTCAATTCAGAAATGATTAAGTTTAAAATTGAATCGATATTTTTTACTTTATGATATATTTTATGCATTTCGCTCTAGGCTAGGTGGTCCCACACTACATCTTTACTTTAGGCTTATTATACCAACACTCACTACACTTGTAAGATTTCAAAGCACCCTTCCCCCTCATAATCCCTTGAACCCCTGCTAACTTCAAGGGGTAATAACATTGTTTACACTAGAATTTGTTTTTTAGTTACTACTAGTTATTATGATTAAATGATGACATCTTGCACTACCTAGAAACACACAGTGGATTTATGTTTAAACTGACATTAGTGATAAAATAGTTTTAGAGTTATCTAAACTGAAAGAAGAAGAACAAAGATGAACAATTTGGTGGGATGGTCACTGTCTGGTTTGGTATCTTAGCTATAGTTTCTTGCCTTGTTTTTGGGCTTTTTGGGTAGAGAAACAAATAAAAATTAGTGGCAATCATCTTTTAAAGTAAAACTCTGTCATTGTTTGTTTGTTTTTAACTTGCATATTTATTTTGTGCTTATTATGTATCTTGGCCATTCTTACATATAGAGTCTACCGATTCTATGGTAAACATGAATTTCAACTGCACAGTAACAAAAGAACAGTCAAATCTTGTGCAAGCACACAGATTTCTGATATAGAACATTATTTATACTACAAAATGTGTCAGTCTTGTTAAATTTTATATTCTAATCCATGGGTATGATGATGCTTAGATATGTAGATGAATTATGGAATTTCAACACAAATAACTATGTATATGTGAACAGTAAGTAAAATGTTTTTTTTTTGATGAGATGTGTGCAAACATATCTAGTAGACACCTTGTACGATATTATAAGTAAGTAGTTTCAACATATGATTGAAATGAAGGCCACCTACCAATTATTCCCATTTCCCTATACAATAAAACTGCCACACATAGCTTAGTGTTTCTCAGACATAAAAAAGAAATAAAAACTTTTGAAAATGCATAATACGAAATAAACTAGATTAATTTGAAAAATGACTTGTGGCAACCTTATTCAGTTGTAATATCTTCAAGTCACTTCTTTCTTTGGTTAACTCTATTGTTGCATTATTTACTGACAGCCGAGTTGTTTGGTATTTTTTGCAGTTTAAGTTTTACTTTATATACCAGAAACTATTTTGTTCATGAAATGCCATGTATGGTACAATTAAATATTAGGGTTTGAAGCTGAATCATTAGAGGATGTCTTTACAAAGAGTTAAGACCTTTAGTGCTGGATTTAGTTGCCAGAATGTGTTACAATGATGAATGTTAAAAAGATGCTAAGCAATATTTGCTAATTCCTAATCAAATTCAATATTGATTAGCAGTTTCTACTAATCAAATCCACCAAACTATTTTGTTTACTGTTTTCGTTGGTTACCTTCCCCTTCCTTAACTCCATGTTGGGTTGATTGCCATTTTCAGCTCTTTCCCTACATATGTGGCTTGTTTGTTTTGGGAATCTTCTGGGATGGGACACTGTCTTGTATCAAGTTTGTTTACTATCCACTTCTACTTGGAACTTATGGCTGGCTCTTTTTCTTTATTACTCCATCTTGGGGGGTTACTCCTGTGACTTTAGCATCACATCGGGTATCTGTAATTCTCCATAAGATTTTCCTTTTTTAGTTGCTTGTTGTGTAATGCTGATCTATTGAATTCTTTGTTTATGTTCCATGTCTAAACACTTTCCCGTCATTTACCTGTCCTACCTCTAAGGGTTCTTCCATTAGTCATGTATTCTCAATGCTGATTGGAGTTCTGTGTTGTTGTTTATCACACTCTGGTGGACCATTTCTCCAGGCCTGAGGATGGTCAAGGTAGACGTTTCATATTTTTATACCCACATTTCTATTTTTCATCCCTCGTGATGCTATCTTAGGTTTGTTCACCATAGGGTTGAGTACTAGTTTCATGCCTTATCATTCAATCTTGTTTCAGACTTTTCAGTCTTACGTCGGATGGTGAGTTTTACCTGACTTCAGCATGATGGAGGATTGTACTTAAACCACATCTTGGTCATTTGGCTTCTGTTAACTCATTCCATACTGAAGTTGTCACATGATACTCATCTGCTTCTTACCCACTCAGCTTGGGTGGTTGGATTTTCCAATTGGAGAAGTCTCCCATTATCTAACTAACATTCTTGTCTTTTGGGTGTTTCTTTTTCAACACCCAACTCTGTCAGGCCCATACTTCTCCTCTTCGATTGCTTTTGATTGAGCTTTCAGTTATCCACGCCATTACTGTTAACTATCTTACTGCTAGCAAGGTTCTATCATGTTGGGGGATGTGATTTATGTGGAAGCACTTATCCCTTTGGGTCTGGCACATATGAGATGTCTTCAGGGGATGCTGCATGACTCACGGAATCTTGATAAGATTCCTTTGGATTCTCCTAATAACTTTCCTCCTTCCCTCTTCAACAATATGTGTTGGTGGTTGAATAAAGTCCCCACATGGTTAAGACCACTTCATCCCCCTCATCCAGATTTATTTCTCTTCCCTGATGCTTACTTCCAAGGCTGGGGGACATGGGTCGATCAGCATGAGGTTTCAGGACAATGGTATATGGCCAAAAGGTCTTACCATGTTTATGCCCTGGAATTTCCAGCAGTCCAACATGCTTTGGTTCTTTTTCTTCCTCTTGTCAGGATTTGACTAATCATGGTGGTGACTTAAATCACTCACAAGGGGGGCACCTGTTTTAGTTCCCTTTGTGGTCGACCTTGGAATCTCTCTCTTTTTGGGCCCACACACTTGATGTACGTCTCCTCGCTTGTCATGTTATGGATGTATTCAACCTCATTGTGGATCACCTTTCAATACCAACACATTTTATCCCACAGAATGGTCTCTCGATCCTCAAAAATTTCTGGTGGGTCTGAATCCAGTGGGGTACTCCTCAATGGGATATGTTTGCCTTGTTCTTCGGTTACCTCCTTTTTTGTCTCCTGTTCCTCAGCCATTCGGCCTGACTCTCTATGCATTAAACAGGATTGGGACCAGTTTATTTTATCATCCCATCTGTCATCTTCCCTGGGTGATTTTGTTCATCCATGCCACTCTGTTTCATGTCTTTCTGATTGCTTCTTTCTGGCTAGCACAGATCTTGTTTTCTCAGCTGCTTAAGCTTGATATGTTCTTTTTGTTCTGAATTGATTTTTCCTTACCTACACTTTGGTGACTCATGTGGCAGGTTCTTCCTTTTCATTGTTTTCATTTCCTTCCATCTCCCACCTTTATTCCTGGTTGGATCCGAATGACCTTCTTTGTCCCGTACGTGCTCTTGGTTGCTTATTTGCCTTCAGAGCTTCTTTCTATTGGTTCCTTTTCCCACAGTTTCATTCCCTGGTACCACTCCTCTGTTCATAACTTTTTCCTTCATCCTTCACCAGTTGGATTCAGCTTTTGATTCATTTGTTTTTTCTTCCTTGTCTCCTTTTTCTCATAATTCCTGGTGTTTTCATCTGATCAGGCACCTTACCTTTTACCTGCATTTCATCCCCATTGTACATTGGAGGTACTACTTTCATTGAGCATTGGGACTACACCTCATTATCTCCCATTATCTGCTTCATGTAGCTGTTTATTCCTTGTTGGGATACCGTCTTCCACCTGTCGCCATCCTTGACCCTTTGATGAGACTGTGACTGGGTAAGTTACCTTTTTGAATATAATGCTTCTTTTTTTTTAAGGATTCTGCTTTGGGGCAAGTGGAGCTTGTCCAGGTATACTTAAACTAGTTAAATCTGTGCTGTAAGGCCATGATGAATTTACAATTATAACTTCCCTGGCCACTAAATGCACATTGTTGAGATGGGGTTTTCTACAAGATCACTTGTATGTTTTTCCTCACAATATATCTGCTTCATTAATATGCCAGTTCCGGACTGTACTGACCCCTGGATTTAAATGGATAAAACAGAAGGGGATAATTGCCCATCCCTACCATTTCTTAGATTGAATAAATCAAGAGTGGTCTACTTTTCAAAATATTGTTTTTGTGGTCAACCATTGCACTGTCTCCAGTGTTGACATTCCTCCAGACTCCAGAGACATTTTCTCCCCCTTTTTCTTCTAGTTGAGTACGGGAGTTCTTACCACTTTCCAGTTCAAAGCTGCTGGGGTGGTGGACCATGGAGGTATTTTCCTGAATATGATAGTGATATATGATGCAAAAAATATTGAATCCATTCAGTTGAGAGTAGGGTGGCGGTGTTGTGCTGATGTAGTTGATGAGATGTCATCCAATCTGTTCCCTGATCACTGAGAAGATGTTGTAGCTTTGGAGTGAGCCATAAAAATTGCAATTCACCCGTTCGATTGGGATTCTTTATCCTACCCCACATTGATGTCAGTTCCCAGTGGCTGGGTTTTTGATCCAGAGCAGGGACAGTCAACATAAGTCCTCACACATGTATTACTGGTGTCTCTGTTCCCTCAATCAATTTGTCTTATGTTCATTACTAAGGTCTTGTGAGTCATGATGGATGAACATACAGGTTGCTGTGGTTCTTCCTCGAGGATTTCTATATACTGAGGATAACACTGTGTTGGGATGGTTCCTTTCTGATTGGTTTTGAGTTGGATGTTGCACAATACGGGCACATCTTAATTATTTGTATCATCTGGATGTTGGGCTCCTGGATCGGTAATTTATTATCACTTTGCTCACATGTGCCCTGTTCCAAGATCACTGGTCATGATATCTCTTTTCCAGTCTGCTGAACTGGTGACGATGGTATGATCGTCTTTCCTACCCCCACCTGATGGCTGGGTTTTGGATTGCAGTTCACTTGCTGATGGTATAATCCTCATCCTACCCCCATAGGGGTGTCAGTTCCTGGTGGCTGGGTTTTGGATGCAGTTGACTTGCAGTGTATGGTCCATCGCACCCTAGCCACTCTACACCTTGGGGCACATTCTTTTACTCTCAACCACATTACTGTCTCCCATGGGATTGAGATTCCGATATCATGTGGTTCAGATCTCTATCCAAACACTATTCTCTCCTTTTTGGATTTGCTCCTCTCTTTTTTCTGCCCATGCATGCAACACCTATTTCCATGCTGGGCATAGAGTATACCTGGTACAGATGTGGTGTGGTCTCCCACGTAGGATCCTCTACTGCAAGGATCTCCACTTTTCAGGTGCTCTTCGAAGTAACCATATTGAAAGTTATAATTTTTCTATACTGACAATATATTTCTGATAGATAATTACCTCCTCTCATACTTCCCACTCTTCCTCTCCACTGAAAAGCGGTGCTTCCATTTTCTGCCAAAACTCAAAGTGATAGTTTGGTAGAATCAAATTGAGGGAGTCACATGCGTCAGGAGGTTGTGTTGTATGATGAGTTACTGTGAGATGCAGTTGAACCAAGTTGATCATAGGGTATATGGGAGCTCAAGGCTTGTGGTATGTAAACAAATGTTTGTGTATAGAGAGCAGCACTGTGAATAAAAATAGCTATATCTGTGCGAAGAGGTAAGTACCTATCAGAAATACATTTTCAGTATAGGAAAATTATAACGTCCAAATACCTGCTATCTTTCTTACAGTATTGGTCTTTGCACTTATTGTGTGAGCAAAGTACCTGATAAGGACCATATCTGAGACCTTTAATAATTCTTCTATGCACACTAGAATCATCATCTCCAGAATTTGAACTCTATGCATTTCTTCACTTTGTCTCAATCCATCTACTGTTATACCTGCTTCCATTGCTGTTAATGACTCATCCAAATTTTATATAGCACAAGTGATTCTTTTTATTATTAACTGCACAGATACAGCAGTATTTGTTTCTAATGCTGATAAATAAGCATTATTTAGTCCGTTTTTTTTCAACAATAACAGCCACACTAGGTTATGCACTGTATTGGTGTCCATAACTTCTCAGGCTTCACACACCATCAACAATCACTGTAATGAAAGGTGTACCATCAGTGTTAAATTATTTATTCCTTATTGCTAATTATTTTTTTTACCTGCTGCAAGCATTTGTTAATAGAGTATGGCTCCAGCTACCTCCTGTTTTTGTTTCATTCTTTAGAAATGTTTTCTGGCTCAAATAAGAATTTTCATCACAGAAAATGCCTAGTCTATTTGTGGGTGTCCACAACCAATGCTGAAAAAAACCTCATCTTGCAGTTTTAATAATCTCTTTTGAGTTTCTAGGTTTTATTGTGTGAGTAGTAACTGTAAATTTCCTTTTACAGATTTCACGTCATAAAATAAAAAAGCTAAATAATCCTTCCATTTTTTTTTCCTTTTTTGTTCTTGGGTCTGGGAACACCTGGATAGATTTGCTGATTATTAGAAAGTAGGTGGTACAGTTTATTCCAGACATGAATTAGGTCTATGATGCAATTTCCAAGCCATCAAAAAATCACTGTCGCTTTACCAAAGGCTATTGTCTGCTCTTCTGTCTGTACTGAACTATTCTAGAGCTGACATGATTCAGTCTGACTGCCAGCATGAACAAGGGTTGCAGAATCAATTGTTTGGATAGGCTTGTCTTGATGTGCAAGGAAAAGATTTGGATGTTTCTTTTTATAATATAAAAAAACAATTATTATAATGAGATTACCTTTATTTTTAAATATATTGCTTAAAGTGGTGGCGGGGCTTAGTGAAGAACTTAAACTGCTGCATGCCAAAAGTAAAGGAGCTAAGAAAAGAAATAGGGCTAAAAACTTGGAAAATAATGTGTTTAAGGGCAAGAACGGGCTTGGGTTTAGGTTAAGCAACTGGTTCCAAGCACTTGTTAGTGATGAGGGAGAACAGGTAAGTGAAACAGATGGGATTACAAGGGATGATAGTGTAAAGGATAGGAAATTATAGTTGTAGGTGACTCTCTAGTTAGGCATGTAGATAGAGTAGTATATGGAGTAAATAGGAGCAAAAAATATGCTTGTGTTATCCAGGAGAACGGGTACAGGATATAACTGACAGAACCAGAGAGATAGTTAATGGTGCTAGTAGCAATGTAGTTTTTGTGGTACATGTTGAGGCTAATGATGTAAGGAAAGATGGATCTGAGGAACTTATTGACAAGTATAAAACATTGATAAGGGCATTTAAGGAAAGGGGTCATAGCTTGATTTTGTCAGGGATGTAGCCAAGAATAGATTGTGGGGATGAGATACTAAGTAGGTCAATAGGATTGAATGACAGGCTTAGATCAATATGGAAGGACGAGTAGATAGGCTGGTTGGATTTGTGGGATAACTTTAATGGGAAAGATAATCTTTTGGGAATGGATGGCTTACACTTAAACAAGGCAGGGGCTAGGATGTCAGTGAGGGCTATCATTTCAGATGTAGGGGTAGATTTCAACTAGGGGTAGACAGGGGTGAGGGGCTATGATATTAGTAAAATAGGAAATATAATTGACAGGAAAACATGTACAACAGGCACAAAACATGAACATATTTTAAAATCTATGATTAATTGTTACTATTGTATACAAGGAATATTAGAAATAAAATTGAGTTCAAAGCAGTTATGGAAACTGGGGATTTTGATATTATGGGTATCACTGAGACTCAGTTGGATTTGAACAATTTTAATGATAGAAGGTTTTTGAAATACCAGGCTACATATTATTTACCGGAAATAGAGTATTGAGGGGGGGGGGGAGTAGCTTTATATGTGAGGAGTGAATTGCATCCTGTTGAGTTAGAGCATATTTAAGAAAATAGCACTGAGGTTGAATCAGTTTGGGTTAGTGTTAGTGGATATAAAGGGAAAAGTCTTGTAATTGTGATTTGTTATAGACCACCAGGTCAGAATGTGGAAGTTAATGAGAAACTGTATAATGAGATCAGAATGGTAACTAAAAAAGATAGTTATTATGGGAGATTTTAATTTCAGGGGTATTTATTGGGAAAATTTTGAGTCTTGACAGTGAGGGGGATATGTTTTTGGAAATTGTTCAGGATACCTTTATACACCAACTGGTAATGGAACCTTAAGAAAGGAAGCTGTATTAGATTTAATATTAGCATCCGATGTGAATATGATAGACAGAGTCGTGGTTGGTGAACATTTAAGTACAAGCGACCATTGTACTATTAGGTTTGGGATTTTATTTCATGTAGAATTGAAGAAGAATAGTACCCTGATTCCCAATTTCAGGAAAGTCAATTTTGATGGAATGAGACATAATCTGGCTTCTGTAGATTGGACTAAAAAGTTGGGAGGAGATATTGGAACAGATGTGGGAAGCATTTAGAGAAAAATAGCATACAGAACATACTTATTCCTTACAGAGAAATAAAAGAACAACGGAGTGGAATAAGCCAGTATGGTTTAGTAAAGGCTTAAGAAATCATATTAGGGATAAACATAATAAATTCAAGAAATTTAAACTTACTGGGAATAATAAGGACTTGGAGGACTATAGGAAGTCAAGAGAGCTGGTTAAAAAGGAAGTTAAAAGGGCAAAAACTGTATATGAAAGAGGGTTGGCTGAGAGAGTTAAACAATAAGGAATTATTTAGGTATATAATGGATAAGCAAAATGTTAGGATGGGGATTGGGCTTCTTAAAAATGATAGTGGGGAGTTGATCTCAGAAGATTATGAGATGGTAAAATTATAATATATTCTTATCAGTTTTTACAAAGGAAGATACAAATATTATGCCTGCCTCAACCAGAGCACTTAGTGTATGGGGAAAATATTGATGTAAAATATATCATTTTAAGTTCTGAAATTGTAAAAGAAAAGTTGGGGGAGAAAAGTGGGAAACCTAAAAAATTGATAAATCCCTTGGACCAGACAACTTTTATCCTAGAGTTCTAAAGGAGCTTAGATTTTATTTGTGAACCACTAGCTTATATTTTTTACAAGTCATTGAGTAGTTGAAGAGTATTAGAAGATTGGAAATTGGCTAATGTTAGTCCAATGCTTAAAGGAGGTGATAAACATTGTTCAGGCAATTATAGGCTAGTTAGTCTTACATCAGTAGTTGGACAGGTTTTGGAGAGTGT
>NW_013742343.1:0-20892 GCF_000517525.1 Limulus polyphemus | reverse complement strand
TGTCTTAACGTTTCTACTTACAACACAATAACACTTATATTACTATAGAAAGTCTTAACGTTTCTACTTACAACACAATAACACTTATATTATCATAGAATGTCTTAACGTTTCTACTTACTACACAATAACACTTATATTACTATAGAATGTCTTAACGTTTCTACTTACTACACAATAACACTTATATTACTATAGAATGTTTCAACATATTTCACTCACATTTTTCTTAACTAACCGATAAGAATAACATTTTAAATACATCAGCTTCCTCAGTCAACTTGTCATCATACATATAAATACTCACCATCCATTAACTGTTCCAGGCGGATTCTTTCATGGACAGCATGTTGGTCAAACAAAACTAGAAGATCTTGGAAACAAAATAAAGATCTCAACATTCTAACGAATGAACGAAACATCACTATGTAATAGGTTAATTATTTCCAATTCACATAAATCAAAAGCAGATACCACTAGTATACCTGTTTTATTGTAAACATAACTGTCAAATAAGTGACACATAGGAAAGCTTTAAGCATCTGGTTTGACTTTTCACCAGGCATGGTTGGGAGCAACTGGAAGCTATTAGAAGCATTGAACTGTAATAGTATAAAAGCACCTTAACAACAGAGAGGGTTATATATCAGACCCATGAGATTAAGTAGCAACTGTGTAACTTACTCACACTACACAGCGATATTGGTATCATATAAAACAATGAAATAAAAAAGTTACAGAAATAAATGTTCAAAAATCCTTAATATTATTAGGATAATATTTTTTATATGTATGTATGTATGTGTTCTCTAAAGTTAAACATAAACTTAAAAATGTATGAATCTTGTGCTATTTAAAGATCTGGAAATCCAAAGCTACTCCAACTTCAAAGTGTTCTTTTATAAAGAAATTCTTTCTGCAGTAAAATAGGTAAAAAGATTATATAAAATAGCATTAAGCAGAGTTCTTGTAAACACATAGCAACTGACAGAAAGAGTACTAGTAAAATTATCTAGATACGTTCTTTGTTGTTATATTGTGTAGTTTGAATATCTGAGTTCATTGTTACATAACCTGTTACTGAAACTTGAATCCTCTTTGGAAAGCATAATACTATAGAAGAACTAAAACACATGCAGTTGTTGTGATGTAAATAAATTAAATGCACTGCAATGGTTAAACGTTATAAAACACCTCAGTTTGAGAGAGAGTCTGGAATATGTAACCAATCTGTAGCAGTACTTCTTGCATGAAGAATTTTTTAGCTATATAATTCTTAAATAAATATAAAATATATAGTACGACAACTTTTAAAATGGATAAAAATGGACTCTAACAGCTCATCAGCTGATATAATACCATCTAATGATCAGCAAGTATTAGCAGAATTCCTGCACGTAGTGTTTGGAAATGAAACAACCTTAAACACGTTCTATGGGCATAAGTAACAACTCTCGAGAAACTCTGTGATAGTATTTTTAAGTATTTCAAGAATGATAATTAATCATGAACCAGTTAGAAGCATGTCAACTTCACAGTGATTTTTACATATGATATCAGTAGTGTTTGTTGAATGATTTTCATAATCACAACACTATCATTGTCACTTAACTCAGCAGAACATGTAGTCAGCAATTGACAGTACAACTCCAAAATAAATTAATTTCTGTAACTTGATGTATATACTTAACACAGCACATAAAGTTAATAAGAGAACAATACCTACATAAATAATTGGCTATTACATTTTCATCAAACTGAATAAGATAACAAAATCACAATGTGTTGAAATAAGCTTTATTGTAAACGATTATCATTATATTACAGGTTGGTTGCCTAATATGATTGAGCTCTATTGGCTGGTATTAAAAATTTTTGAGGTTCCTTGAAAATAACAAGACCATATAAATACACTAGACATCTTTTTTGTTCACAATTTTACATAACAAATCTTTGGTTATTACTATTTAATGTAATATTTGATTACAAACACCAAGGTTCTTTTATTAAAATGGATATAACAATGAATAAAAAATAACAAATGCCTCCAGATAAAAATTAAACACTTGTAAGTATATAACTAAATATTTAACTGTTATATTAATGATGTTTTTAATGTGTTTCTCTCATTGGTTAATTATAGGCTTACCTTTGGCTAGTGATTGTTGAGAGGATGGTACGAGACAAGCTATGAATTTATTGTCCACTTGTCCCACAACCTAAAACAGGTCAGAACAGAAACTTGAATACTTTGTATTCAGTCAGGAAACAAGTCAACATGAACACAGATACTGAACACATCTGTAATGTAAAAACATTATAGTAAATACAGATTAACAATGTGATTATTTGGAGTGATTTACATACAGGCTAAGAAAGTCACAAAGGAAGTGAAAATGTGAGTCTCCATTTTGATGAGTTTTTTTGTTATATTTATGCAAATTCAAGACAAAGAAGATTTCTAAGATATTACAGACATGATGGAATTTACAAACCATGCCACACACGTGAGCTTCATACAACGTCGTGCAGGATTTACGTAGTTAATCATCAAATTAAAAACATTTATAAAATTTGGTTATAATATTTATCAATACACTTGACAAACTCTGATAGATATTTCATTAAATGCTCATTTTCAAATAATTTATAATACCACTGAGAACCTGAATTGCATTACTGGAATAAATATGTTTTGTCATATTTATATCCAAGTTAATCTACTTACAGTAAGTTAAATGAAAGCATGTTTTTTCAAGATTGTAAATGTGTAAACATACACAAAAACAACATATAACAGTAAACAAAGAATAATGAGCTGATCAGTAAATGGGCAGATGTGTACAAGCAGCTTTGAATTGAAAATAAGACAAGTACAACAGAGTTTAATTGTAAAAAGTGCAAAAAAGCTACATTGAACAATTATACGTCTGCATGGAAAATAACACTAAAAGTAGACACATTAACTAAACAAGAAATAACTAATGACTATGAACTGGCTAGCTTTACTACTTAAATAAGAAACTAAGAGAATAATTTCTATTTACTATAAGATTTTTAGTTTAGTGTAGGCCCTGTAGTTTAAATTATTTCTTTGAGTTTCAAAATTGAAATGTTCCACATTCTAACTTAAAACATGATAAATTTATAATGAAATCATTCAATGAATGTACTCACACAAAAATTCTGAAATATAAACTTTCCAAATCGATATGGCCTAATGATATTATATACTTGAGTCACGTTCCTTGGATGTTGTTTCAAACTGATGTTGCACACTTCCTACAAGAAAAACAAAAAAAATTTTACTGGAGTATTTTTATAAGAGAACCAACAACATATTAAAGCTACAGCTAGATATATTTTCTCCACATAACACAGTTTTTACTGGAGTATTTTTTATAAGAGAACCAACAACATATTAAAGCTACAGCTAGATATATTTTCTCCACATAACACAGTTTTTACTGGAGTATTTTTATAAGAGAACGAACAACATATTAAAGCTACAGCTAGATATATTTTCTCCACATAACACAGTTTTTACTGGAGTATTTTTATAAGAGAACCAACAGCATATTAAAGCTACAGCTAGATATATTTTCTCCACATAACACAGTTTTCGAAAGGACTACAAATTAAAAACAAATCCAACTGCTCAGTATTTGCACGGCAGCTTTATCATCTCCACCTGCAAAATCTTATACAGTAGACAATGATGACAAGAGAGAGGCCAAGAGATGACAGGAGGAGAAATGTAAAATAAGAAAAGAAGAGCAAACAAACAAAAAGCTGGGTTGGAATGACTGTATGGAAAAGGAAGGATGAATGGAGAAAACATCCAAACACTCTCCCAAGTTTGGGTGGTCAGAGACGTAAACAAACCTGTCCCTGTGATAAATAGTGTGGGAGGAGACCAAGACAAAAGAGGGAAAGGGAAGAAATATGTCTGAAACATATAAAGGAGGTTGAACAATACAAAACACAGAGTAGCCTCAGCCAGAGCTGTAAAATTTGAGATTGGATACTAAATGAGAGGGAGCAAGAACTGAAGGGGAGGTGAAAATGCAATGATGATAGGATGCTCACAGTGGAAGCAAATCCACTGAAAATCCACCATGGGAAACGTACAAGTTTAGATGAGATATATGATTGGCCGTCAGGGCCCAATTGTTTGAGACATGATAGATTTACAACTAAGTGTGGTGGTCATGGGCCCCAAAAGAGAAAATGCAAAGCCAGTAAAAGAGAAGTCCTATGTATCACTTCTCATTTTTAAGAGAAGGAAGAAACAACAGAGGTATCTGAATGCATCTTAAGAAGACCAGAAGAGATGGAAGATGATGACAAGGCTGTGAAGTAGCCACCAGCTTGAGGACCTACAGACAGAGAAACCTCATTCCTGAAGACTATATGCTGGAAATGAATCAGGCATTCAGAACTGGACCCTACCAGAACAGAGGCAATGGAAAGGCGTAGTCATAGGATTGCCTGTCATCAAGTGCAAAGCCAAGACAAAGTGAAACCCATGATATGCTCACCACGAATATGGAAACTTACATACGTAAGTGAAAAAAGCCCACAGTCTGACTTCCAAGCCTTGGAGAGTTTCAAACAGGTGCAAGTCAGGGTAAGGGGGAAATCTAGGGATCGAGATAGGATAGGAAACCACCGAAGGGGATACATATGGGCCCATCCAAGAGGAATGAGAGGTTACCTGTTTTAACCTCTCGCACCACTATACAGTAATGTGTTGTCTGTCAATTATTCAGTAGACACTAAAATGATGTCACTTAGGGGATGCCTTAACGTAGCAATTTGTACTGTCATGATGTCAGTAAAACATGCACATGCCATGAATCACAAGAAGAATTATTCATTCTGTTGCCTACAACACAGCATGATATATGAACTTGAAAAACTAGAAATAAAAATATTTGTTACTCTTAATTCTGGTTTTATTACTTTTGAAACAGAACACTTGGGGACCCTGCAGAAGTACATCTAGTTCTATTAAATACTTGAATGTATAAAACTAAGAAAAAAATTTAAAATGCTTACAATCTAATAGAAGGTTAAATGTAATCTCTTTTCTGTGTTTTCAAATATATCTCTTTGGTTTTCTAAAAGAAAGCAAAACTATTTGATCATATCTTTTAATTAGATCTTCATATATAGACAATTTGTTGGGGGAAGTACACAACAAATTACAACTTTTAAAACTCAACAGAAAAGGGTAAACATTGGATCCATAACATGCAAAAAACTCCATCTCCAAAATATCAGTTTAGGTGGATAATTGTAACAAGGATGACAAAAATGCCAATGATTCATTACCAGTCTACTTCTGAATGGACAGAAGATAACCAATTAAAATAGAAGTTATTATTTTCCTATAATGTAAATAGATTTCCGATAGGTACTTACCTCCCCTCACATATATATATTCTTGTTCAGTGTTGCCCTCTACCGTACTTATATCTTCTCACACTTACAACCCTTCCTCCCAACTGAAAACTAGTGCTTACTTTTCTGCCTAATCTTGAAGTCATAGTTCAGTAGAATCGAATAGAGGGAGTCACATGCGTCAGAAGGGTGTGTCACACTCCTATTGGTGGTGGGTTGTCACAGTTGAACTACTTTGATTGTGGGAGTTCAAGGCTTGTGGCATGTGAACATTTTTTTTGCAACTAGAGGGCAGCACTGAACAAGAATGAATGAGTGAAGGTATTGTACTGTATCAGAAAATATCTTTGTTAACAATCTTGATTCACATTTTACTGATCTGTCTGATTATAAATTGATGTATAAAATGAGAGGTGTTTTTTTTAGAAATTAAAGACTAAAATATATATATTGATAAATTATTTTCAATTGAACTAAACTTTCTATTATATAAAAAAATAACAATTGATAAAATAAACAGCTAGTGTACATATTCTGAAAGCAATGTTTAATCATTAATTTACAGGCTTTTGGAACTGAAAAAAGATTGGAGGACAGTTTTCGGGATTAATATAAAAGAAACTTTAATGAAAATTATTGATGATAACATCTACAAAATTTTGCCTTATGATGATAAATGCATTCCCACCTTTTAAGTCAACACAAATACACAACTTTCATGTTTGGCTTTTATCTTAACCACTGGAAATATGATGGTGACGATAAATACCATAAATGTAATTTACATGCTGTCTAGCCACTCATTTTTAAACCAAAGTTAGCTTAGAAAAGTTTGAAAATACATTGCTTTGACAATTAAATCATTTTATCTTTTGTAGGGGGCTTTATATCTTTTGTATGGGGCTTTATATCTTTTGTAGGGGGCTTTATATCTTTTGTAGGGGGCTTTATAGTTAAGAGATTTGTTGAAATAGTGTCTGTGGACATTAAAATTATTTTTGTTCATAATCCTGCTGGACCTGGCACGGACTGGTGGTTAGGGCACTTGACTCACAATCTGAAAGTCGCAAGTTTGAATTGCCATTTCCGAGCATGCTCGTCCTATATGACTACTGACTGAGCCAACCACCTGGCTGTAAACATTTTTGGTTTACAAAAATAAAGGTCAACCCAAAACTATTTGGGACAGAGTTCATAACAGGTGAAAAAAATACTGCTGCCACACTTGGGCAGCTGTGTGAAAGTAACTGATAATTTTGTGTGATCAATGGGAAATCCACAGAGTAATATTTATTGTGAAGTGTAAATTGATTTGATAAGTAGATTTTTTTCCAGTATTCAATAATGCATAAAAAAGGTGGGTTTAATATTAAATTACAGATTTTTACTTTGTTTATAGCTCTCATATAACTATTGAAAAAAAAAGAAATAGAAGTACTTGAAACAAAATATGCAACTAATCCACAACCAGCCATAAAGGATTTTTCTTTTTCATTAAAGTATTCATCCAATAAAAGTCTAAGCAGTTCTGCTTGTTAGCCATCATGATAAATACAAGCAAATGATTTTATAAGATATTTCTTTCACACAAAAATAAAAGAATTCACCTAGAAGAACGTCGCTCATATTTAAACAATGTATCTGGTAGATCTAAACTGAACGGCATCTCGTGTGACACGTAGGTGAATTGGCAAGGTCAGAGTTATAGTTTCTCCACAGTTGAAAGTGTGGAGTTTGTTCAGTGGTATGCTGCAGTTTGAACTTTGGACTTTCAATATATAGCCTGACCCACTTAAACAAGGAAGAAAAAAAAACCTTCATTTCAGACGGGAAAAAAAGAGGAAACATTTTCAGTGAAGAATTATCATACTAGTTAAATTTGGTGAAAGATGTCGTTTTAAACAATGAAAAGTACTAAGAATGAGACTGTGTGACTATGTAAGAATGTCAAAACAAGATAAAGCATAAAAGAAAATGAACATACCAAATATATGTCTACTGCAATAAATGTCGAAAACTGAGAAAACGAAACTGACAGATTCATGACTAGACCTTATGAAAGTAAAACGGCATGAACTATGCCAACAATTAAAAAATTATAAATTCTGCGAAGTAAGACTCTGGGTTTTTCTACCTAAAAATAAAAAGGTTGAAAACTTTTTTTTTTTTTGATGATGCATGTTCAAGTGTATTTTTAAATTTAAAAAGATTTTTTTAAACATATCTTAAACATAATGTAGTAATTAAGATGGTACAGGTTCTTACCTGAAGGTGAGTGTTCTGAAAGACAGGATTTTCCCACTGTTTAAACTTCAATGCTATATTGTCTGGAGATGACTTACAGTTTTCAACTTTCTCCTTAGTAACTGAGGATAGGTAGAGTAATTATGATATAATAATTCTGTTGAAAAATTACACCCTCACATAAAAAATATATTCTTTTAGCCTTCTAAACATGCTTAAATAGGAAAATTTTACAGGTATAAGATAAAACAGAGTAAAAAAGGTAGGACAGAGATAATGATAACACTTAATCTTTTAATGAAAAATTCCTTAGTTTTATAAATTAATTTACATTGTTTATTATCTTTATCTAACCTCTCCACTTTTTTCCTAGGTCCTCAGTTTGCTGCTGTTCCAGACAGTTATTCAGCATACAATGAATATCGTCCACACTCTTTCCAATCGTGGTCGGCTCCTTTTCTTTCTTTTTTAGAAATGGAGAACTGTTGTGGCTCAGAAAAAAGTGTTGTTTTGACTCTCCTAGCAATAAGTAACAATTAGTGGCACAGAAAGCAGCTTTTAAACCACACTGATTCATAACACAGTCTAATACATTAGTCTGTGTAGAGCATGACAAACTAAAATCAAATTTCATTAGTCTTAAATTGGTTTATTTTACTACTGTTCGAGAGTCTCTAAAGATCTGATATAAAAACAGTATTATAACTACACAAAACCAAAAATCTCTCACTGAAACATTATAGAATGATAATGAAAATAGTTAGTTATTATTCACTCCAATATTAAATTTTCTGTGAAAACACACAAAAGAGAAGAGTTTTTACAATGGTAAATTTTCAACTTTCACTTTTGTGTAGTGATACAAATTAAGAGAAGAAATGATAGCAACCTAATTTTTTAGTGGTTTAAACTAAAAAAAAAAGAACAATAAGCATATTATGATTCTTAAATGTATTTTTTATATTTTTGGGAAAAAATTAGGAATCACTGCAAAATATTTTCCTTTAGATTTGACATGTAATTTATCAAAATTAGGACACTGGAATATTTAATACTTAGTGTCACAAACAAAAGACATCTTTCAATGATGACTTTTGTAGCTAGGGGATGATCTGACGACAAGAAAGTACTGGCCTACAAAGAAATAGAAGGCTCATTTAAAAGTAAGTTAAAAGATTTTCTTTGCTCTAAGATGATAAGGTAGAAAACTGACAAATCTGATGAAAGCATATTTTATACAGAAGTCAATATATGTTTTCCTATTCATATGGCACATAAAGAATCTTCAAAAAACATACGTGGAGGAAACACAAGTTAGCTGAGGAGGCTGAAGTAAATGGGAGACTTCAAAATGGTAATTCTACAAGTATCATGGGGGATACGACTTTCAGAATATATATGCCACTTATAGGCTAAAAAATGGAGTAATTTCTAAAACATTAACGGTGATATAACGGCACGTGGTATATGACACGGTTAACCTCATTACCTGCTCATACCACGCATAGATCTGGGGGTATGAAGAAGCTTATATCTCTACCCCCTCCATAATTCTTCTGCTTATAGAAAATTTCTGAACTAAGTAATACAAACATACATAACTATAATTTGTGCAAATTGGATGAGATAAGATGAGCTAACATCTACTGACATATGACAGATTGATCTTCATATTTATTTTTAATATTTTATAAATATTTTTTAAAGATATATCAGAATTATTTTACTTTTGTGAAAAAAATTTGATTTCATGATTACATGAATGAAATTGAAGTGAAAAATTATATATTTTTTCTTACCATTAAAAAGAGCAACAGTAAAATCTGAGACCCAATGAAAGCAGATTTATCATTTAATGTCTAGACTTCCATTTCCAGCAGTAACAAACAACAATTACTCCTGACAAGGATATCGTTTGAATTCAGATTATATACTCACTGCTTTGATTCTCTTCTACACTCTTTAAAGTTGTTGGGGGGAGGTAAGTGGAATTTCCACACACTTTGTTGATGTATAGTTTCTGACCAGATATAGGATCTACCCAACACAACCACTGGTCACGTTCCATTTCACAACTGTCCACCTCCGAGCATGATTTCTGACCTTCACTCTTCTGGTATATCACAGGCCTGCAGTATGAGGGATGAGCTTCTGTTGTATCAATGCTAGATGTGTCTTTAGAATTTACTGAAGAGTTTTTGAAAAATGACAGCGTGTGTTCACGAGTCTCACTACTACTTAGATTAAGTGATTTTTTTCTCTCTATGTTTTGTTGTAAATGATCTTCCATGAAATTATCAGGATGTTCCCTGGACAAGCTAAATGATAGATTATTATAAAACATGTTTTTTGATGTTCTAACAGATTCAGCATCATGTTGATGACTACTGCATTTCATATTCTCTGTCCTAGACTCAGACATACCAAGTGACTTTAAACTTGGTTCACTGGATGAGGCCCTTGACAATGAGTCTTCTGATATATTTGGTGTTGCATCTTGTTTCTCATAATCACTATAGTAAATTTCATCACTTTGCAGTGTGCAACAAAATTTTGAATATTTTCCACAAGAACAGTCTTCTACACACAGAGGTTCTCTGAACCTTTTAAGTGGTTGACTTTTGGCCCGATATTCACTACTTACGTGGTTAGACTCTTTTCTTTCAGACAACATATCTTCAAGTTCTTGAAAACAGCTGCTTTCTTGCTGATGGTCACTTTGGTAAGCTTCTGATTTATGGTCATCACAAAATTCACTGGGTAAAGTTACTAAAGTATTTGATAGGCTTGGTGCTCCCGAAGATGATGTGATGGATTGCTTAAAACTGTCAGAAGCAGAACTGACTGTAGAGCTTTCCCTACTACTAGAGTCAGGTACAAATTTATATCTTCCTGGAAGTTTCTGAACAAGTAAAACATCTGGTTCATCTACTGCCACTGGTAGTTTTACAGTATCTTGATAAATAATATCATTTTTAGCTTCTACTAAACCTTTACTATACGTTCTGTGTAACTGGTTCCTTCTGTCCTCGTGATTTGTAAGAGTATCAAATTTTTCTGTTAACTCTGAGCAGTTTGGATCAGTTGATTCAAGTGCTCTTTCATCCAAGTTATTACTCAAATGTTCTATACATTTATTATCACAAAAGTTGTGTGTTTCTACAAAATTATAGGAAGCAGGTCTTTCTACTAAATCCTGGAAGTATATGGGATGCATCTTTTCTTGTTGGATGACTTCTGTTGAATCTTTATCTTGAGAATGAAGTGTTAAATGTATTTCACGTGAAAATGGTTCACTCCTACTTACTAAAATATCTACAGTTTTAAAGTTTTGATTAGTTTCTGAGATTTTGTTTGATTTGCTTTCTTGTAAAGACAAAGCTCCATCTGAATTTTTAGTGGTCGAGACTTCAATTTGGTAAACATTTTTTGTGAGTAACGTGTTATCTAGTTTACTGCTGTTTGTGGGTGACAGTTTACTTTGATTGTTATCGAGTGTTGGTGATAATTTAGTCAAATTACCATTACTTGTAAATAATAATCTATCTGAAATAAAACTGTCTAAGAATGATAGTGTATCTGCATTATTGTTGACAGTGGGTGATACTCTGTCTGAAACAGAACTGTCTACAAATGACAGTGTATCTGTAACTCTATCTGAATTGTTATTGCTTGTGATCACTAGCTGATTTGAATGACTCTTATTTGTGGGCAACAGTTTATCTGGATCACTAATGTTTCCTGATGATAATTTATCTGGATTGTTTTTGTCTACAGGTGATAATCTACTACAATCATATATGGCTACTGTTGTTCTCTTATCTTCATAGAACTGATTTGTAATATGAAATGAATGACTGTTGTTTGTCTTTGGCATAATTTCCTCTTCACAGCTCCTTTCTGCATTTGAACTACAGTAATCTTGATTTCGTATGTTTGATTTTGCATGACTTGTTTGTTTTGGCACAGAAGGTTTAGATTTCTGAAGATATACCAAAGGATTTATTGCAGAGTACAATCTAAAATAATGGCTTTTATATTCTAAGTTACTTTTACTTGATGTTTTGATTGAACTTTGCAATTTCCACAAAGATTTGTTTTGATCTTTTTCAAAATCTTGTAGATCACTAAATACATCACATTTTTCATGATGTACAAATACATTGCTAGAACTGTGATACGAATTTTCTAAGCTAGGTCTTTTGTTCAAAATGTAAGCATTTTCTGTTGATCTGTGTTCCTCATTTAAAGATGGCAAAACATTATACCTATCAGAGAACTTTCTAGGAAGTTCAGTGTTTGATTCATACATCTGGGGTTCTAGAGTAGCAGACATAAGATTTTCATTGTTTCCTTGAGATGCTTTACGATTTCCGTTGTTTAAGTTGCTAATTTTAGGTTTATTTTGCTGGTTCAAATAGGTCATGCCTTGGTCGTATGTGGGTGTAGTCATGTATTCACAGTTATCAATGCAAAGTGGTGGCTGATAAGTGAAGGGTAGACCTGTAACTTTCAAAGTAGTAGGTGGCTGAGAACAACATGCCTCTGAATCATTGAAACGTACAGGAGATGACGTTCGAAGGTTTGTTCTAACAGTAGTTTCACGTACTTTTGTTTGAGATGTATCAGCTGACAAACAACTCTTTGACTTATTCATATTCTGAACACAATTCCTATGATCGGCTACAGAACAAACCGCAAATACTTCAGTTCGAATACTTGGGAAGGAAATGCTGCTTTGAATTGATGAGTCTGTGTTAATGATGCAACCATTCTCTTTCAAGTCTTTGTAGGAGGAGATAAAACTGTTCGTGGTAGACCATGCGTGAAGATTGCAACCAGCAGAAGTATTACACGAATAGGGTCTCCTTTGCGTTCTTCTATTAATTAAATCCCATTTACTAACACCTTTCATTTGTTGCATGCTGCTAGAATTTTCAACTTCCATATTATCAAAGTTATTAGTAACATCATCAGGAATGTTCATTGGATTCAATTTCTCACTGCTAATGACTGTAGGGCCATCCTTTGACATGTTTTTCATACTATTTTTAATATTCAATTCACAATTGTTATCCGATACATTATTTGTAATTAAAATTCCACAGTAGTCTTTGTTCCTGTTAACTTTATCAAAACCCTTCTCAGTCAACTCCACATCATTAATATTTGCTACATCCCCCACTGAAACATTGTTTTCCATCGGCTTTGTCACATAACTTCTTCTTTCATAACCTGATCCAGGGTAAGAAATATCTGGTTTCCTTTCAATTTTAAAATACTTGTTGAAAAGTTTTTCTGAGTTACTTTTCTCAGCCATTATAGTACCATCTCTTATGGCTGAGGAACTCTGAACAATACTATTAGGTACAAAATTCTCTTGTATTCTTTGCGTAGTTTTACGGGAACAAAATTTAAATTGTTCTTTGAGCTGTGTGAGCTTTTTATCTTTATTCTTCCTTCTGGAAAGCATGCTAAGGGAGCTACAAAAACCTGATGATTTCAGTGTTATTGGTTTTCTCATTGGAAAAATTTCTTTGTTATTGTTACGCATTGAACAATCCCTGGAAAGTTCACCATTTAGACAAGTATTTACAAACTTCTGATCTCCATTATGTTGGGTTTTCAGGGTCTGTAGGGAAGATAAATGATTCTTTAGTTCATTAGTATAAGTTAAAAACAATTTCCTTCTGTTCTTATTCCCCTCCTGTTGGATTTCTGGAGTTTTGATAACAGAAGGCCCTATGTCACAATTTTTTAAAATGTTTTTATCTGACATAGCTGGATGGGCCTGATCAGGATACTCCTGTAAGTGTATGGTTTGGGATTGATTAGGAAACTCTTCTACACATATAGGGTCAGCCTGGAAAAGACCCTTTTCCAGAGTGTTTGGTAAAATTATGTTTTTTTCACTGCTAGAGTCAAAACTGGGATTCTTATTCGAAAAAGTGGGCTGAAAATGTTCATTATTTCTTACAAAAGAGTAAGATTCATTCTCATCACCACCCGTTTCTGATATTTTTTCTCTCTGAAGACGCTTGGCTTTCATAGAGAAAAGTGCAGCTTTCATGTTATCAGTTGTAAACTCACAACAGTGGGCAACTACCTGGTTTTTAGTCAGCATTTTTTGTTGACCTCGATGACCACTTTTGGTAAACTCATTATCTCTTGACTGGTGTGTTGTGATATTATCGTGAAGATGAGGACTGGGAGATAAGTTATTATTCTTCAGAAACCCAGAAACTGCTTCAAATATGCATGAAGCAACTGTGTCCCAGTGACAGAACTCTACAAGTGTTTTTCTGGGTTCAAAACTAATGTCGTACATCCCAAAAGGACAACTTAAGTTCAACATATAAACACTCTGAAGATCATAGTTTCTTGTAGCTTTCGACATTGCTGATGTCGAGACTGTAGGAGAAGAGAAATCTTTTTGTCTACAGATGTTCTTGCTGAACAGTGTGTTTAATTCTTTGTGAATCTTGCTTTTCAAGACAAGTCTTTTGTTAACATAGACAAACTGAAGGTCTTTCGAAAGTTGTCCCTTTGTACTGATGAAACCCTCAATTTTGTAGTCACCTGATATATGGCTAATTTCTCTCAGATGTTTAGCTTTTGACTCGCCAAACAAATACTGAAACGTTTTCAACACAGACTGACATTTATGAGTCTGAAGACATATTTCTCCTGTAACATCATTACGTAATGAAAAAGACACTTGGGGATGAATCAGTGCAATAGCGGCTAGTGTCTGCCGACAGGAACCAAACTCTAATGCTTCCGATATGCACTTCCTACGAACTGGCTGATTATACATAAAATCTGAAACAGACACTGTTGTACCGATACTAGGCCGTTGTTGGCACGACTTAAAAACTTTAGTTGGATGACCATGGTTGAAAAGTTTAGTGTATGTCTGAGTATTCTGGGAGCAACTTGTGATTTCTAAGAATCCCGAGAGATTCTGCAAACTTGAAAGAGCTTCTCCACGATAACCATAAAACCTTGACTTGTTAAGGTCCTCTATCGTATGACACTTGCTAGTTGTGTATCTGAAATAAGAAACAGTTCAAGGTTAAGTAGATGTACGAAACTATTTCTGTCATCTTGTATCACCACTTCGAAAATAAAGTTATTCCCAGAAATAATTAAGAAAAAAAGGTAATGAAAGATCAAAAGGAGACAAATGAACAACTACTATAGTAAAAAATCCACTTCTGCATTGACTACATACAATATGAATCACTTGAGAGATCAGAGGAACCTATTAGAACTTATGTGATATAGTTTCATAATTCTATATGGCCTAATACTATGGATTGAATCTTACCTTGCACTATTTACATCTAATACTTTATTTTGTAAATTCTGACTGCTAAATTTAGGTTTATATGTTGAGTCATGTTTGTTCTTACCGTTCTCCAATTAATTCCAGTTGCTCTGGAGGAATCACTTGAGAGATCAGAGGAACCTATTAGAACTTATGTGATATAGTTTCATAATTCTATATGGCCTAATACTATGGATTGAATCTTACCTTGCACTATTTACATCTAATACTTTATTTTGTAAATTTTGACTGCTAAATTTAGGTTTATATGTTGAGTCATGTTTGTTCTTACCGTTCTCCAATTAATTCCAGTTGCTCTGGAGGAATCCCACGTCCATTGTCCACTACTTGGACTTTGAAATAAGGCAAGTCCAGTCGGACAGCGACACAGGTAGCACCAGCATCCAAAGAATTCAGCACAAGTTCCTCCACACAGTGACACACGCTTGTGACAGCCACGTCTGAACGAAGCTTGCTGATAACTTCAGCTGGCAAAGTCTGCACGCTCATCTGGGAAAATTAAAATAAGAACATCAAAATACAGGGAAGAAAATTATATGAGTTATGAACAGAGAAACTTTATTGTCTGAAGACCTATGGCTTGCCACCATTAAAACACGATTACAGAACCTAAAATATTTCACTCCTTTTCATACATGTAATGACTTAGAAAACTTTAAACTTATCGTAAAAGTTTAACGAGCTTATCTAGATTAAACAATAACTTTTCCACCACATCCTATCCATTTCTATTAGAGAATATTAAGGCAACATACATGCACACTACTTAACATGTGAACTTCTATCCTAAGATAGAACCATATTAATGCTGATAGACTCCTACAAGACACCACTACACATTACAAATTCGATTTTGATGACGAGGAACCCACTTTGAGACTAATAATGGTTGGAGATGACTTGAATGGGTAGTGAAGAAAAACTTTAATATAAGTTTAACATAACAGCAAATGTACGACTTTTTGACAAGGTTTTGTCATCAACAGGTACCATTGTATTATATGTTAAGCTCACTTAAATATACACAGTTAAAATTGCCCATCCTATTCTTTATGTAACATCAGCAAACCTTCGATCGACTTCTAGGTCTGACGTGCAAGTTTTCATAAGCTCAGCATATATAGTGTTCATTCTCTAACATAGAAACTGGTTACTCTCTAATAAAACATAAATTATTTTTCAATCAGCATAAAGCTTTCTCACCTTATTCTATTTGCAGGTAAAATTTTGATGGCTATTAATAAATTTAAAATCCTAAAAACCTCTCATAGATGAAAATCATTGATGTAGTCATTTTGCTCTCTCTCTCTGGAAGTATGTAATTCCTTATTACTTGTTCTATGCTAGTGAAGTTAGTTTTACCTTTGTTCAAGTTAGTGGCCAGTCACGATTCTATACCCTTACTCATGATCCTCTTGGTGCTGATATCCATCCGAGTATCAGATGAAGTTGTCCAACACAAATCATGGCTGGAGAGAAACAAGAATCATAGATATGAGAATTAAATACCTGTTTCAAACACATTTTACAACTACTTTGTATTATTTAAATAAAGTTTAACTTTGACATCATAAAATGTTACAATACCCACAAGGAAAAAGGTGACAAATTGGGAATGAAAGAGCCTAAAAACCAAAACTAGATGGATAACTAGTGAAACATCAGGGATCATCCCAGCCTACGTAGGTATTGCAAATGGAGCCAGGAGGATGCACCTAATAAAAGTTTTGGATGAACTACTTCAATTGGAGGATAAAAATAAAGAACAGACAAAATTCACCTGATTACATAAACTCATAACCATGAGCAACACAAATTAGTTCAATCAGAGGTCAGAGGAAACAAAAAAAAGGGAGACATTATAACATAATGAAGGAAAATAGAGAGATCTCCAAGTCTAATGCTGGCAAAGAATGTAAGAACAAGTAGAATTGAAAAGAAAAAGGAGCTAACCAATCGGAAAGATGAGAACAAATGACATAACCAAAGCAAAGGTTAGAAGTTTGTAACAAAGTCCTTCAAGTCACAAATCATATGGGAAAAAAACCCACTATATAATAGGAACAATGACAGACAAATAAGATAGGAAACAAGAACCTACCGTAGTGAAGCAAAATCACAGACTGATGAACAGAAAGCCACTAAACCATCTAGCTGAACATCACAGCAGAGAAAAAGAACAGGTGAGGTGACAGTGGGCTATTCAGCCCAATGAGGTTAACCTAAAACCCAAGGCAGAAAAAAACATATGTTTTTAACCTAATTTAAATCAGATTATTATATCTCAAATCCATTATCTTGTACATATTATAATTACATGTCATTTGTCAAATATCTGATCCACTAACCAAGTGATCCAAGTCATTCCATAGTACCTCAATACCCAAACATTATCAATTAAGTAATTATGTCCCTATCATATCGTTACTGCAAGTGAGAAAAAGCAAAGGTCCAAGTACAAACTCTTGAGGTACTCCGCTAGTAACAAGTATTCAGTCTGATTGTGTTGTATTAATAAAACGTTTTTGCTTCCTCTCAACCAATATCTGACAGTCAAATTTGATATATTTTTATCGACACCCACTGATGTGACTCTTCTTAGCTTTGGTGTGGCAAAAGCTTTTTGAAAAAGCTAAGAACATCCAATCCACACTCTTTTTATCATTTAGATAACATGCAACATCCTCAAAAAAAAAGATTTAACAGATTAATAAGACAAGATTTCCTTTAGTGAATTCATGTTGATATTTTTTATATTTCACAAGATTATTTTGCAAAGCTTCTTACATTTCACTCTTTAGAATTTTTCTCAGTATAGAATTACAACTAACTGGCTTATAATTTCCAGTAAGTCTTATCACCCCCTTTAAAAATATGAGTAATTATTAGCAACTCTCCAATCCTCAGACACTTACTCATTGTTTATTGACCTATAAAAAAATAAAAAAGTTCACATATCTTATAGCTGACCTTCTTTAAAATTTCTGTGGGGTCCTGATGCTTTGTAAGTTTTATAATATCAAGTACACTTAAGGGTAGGTGTAATAAAGATTAGGTTAAAAGGAAAGTGTAAAGAGTATAAGAAATATTGTTTTAGATCACAGGTTAAGCAGCAACCACAGGAGGCAACGAGGTCCAGAAACTATGAGAAACGGTTATACAATGAAGGTAATGTCCTGTGTGGTACACACACATTCTAGTCTGGGAAATACCTTTTGAAACTTTGACAAGCTACAACAAGTACTACAAGATGGATAAACTCTGTAACACAACAAAAACTGGTAGAGAGCAGTATGAGTCACACAATATTCCTCTCACATCTGAGAACAAAGCTAGCCACTCATTGTTTCAGTTGACAAGCATGAGAGCAAACAACAAAAACAACTGGAGTTGTATTGAGCCCTGAATGTGAAAAGTGAGATTATGTTTGGATAAATACATATGTATACCATGATAATTATCTGAAAAATGAGTTATGGGGAGACTGGTGGGGTAAATCTGGCCAGATGTATGATTTTTTTTTATTGGTGTTGCTTGTAGCTTTGGTTAGTTTAAAGAAAACTTTACTCCTAATTACTTTCTTAGTAAAAATTAATCATTGTAAGGGTGGCTGACTAGCTGGTACCTTGCCATCGTGTATTTAAAATGAGTAGCATTAATCACTACATTCATTTTGTAACTTCACTATAAATGTCAAAATATTACTGCTGCTGAATGACAAAGATCTGTACAATAAGCAGAGCAGCTTTTGTTAGTTGAAGTACCAATAATTGAAGTGGACCTTAATGTTTTGAAGGTATCAGTATTACTTTTCTGAATTTTACAATTAAAGCTTTGTGTGGTTTCACCCATCCATATTACCCAAAGTATGTAAATCCTTCTATAAATTATGAAATATATATAAACTACTAAACATTAATAAATAGAATAACACCATCAAAGCTTGAATTTTTTACAACTTATTTTTTTTTCAGGCTATTAATATAGTAACACACATATAACTATACTAATACAGGGTGGTCCAAAATTAGTTTCCTATTTAATAAGTAACTAACTAAGGAAATACAATAATGTAGTTTTCAACATTTTGTAGTCCAACTTAAACAGTTTATATTAACACGTCAGTTGACTCCTACGTGTGTACCATTAGTGGCTCTCAGGACATCTAACCCATATTCGATTTCAGTCCACATTCGCTGCAACATGCACACAGTTACAGTGGTGATGGTGTCAATTATCCTGGTCTTTATATCCGTGATGTTTGCTATAGGTGTGTAACATGATATCTTTAACATACCCCCACACTTCTTTCCTGTACAGGCATCTGTTATTATGCTGCACTATAGTCACTGTCTTGGTCTCTGTAAGCCAAACAATGAACTGAGCCTATTCTTGCAATGTTTGCCATTTTACAGGGATATACTACTCACTGGAGTGAAAACAAAAACATGACAAGAAAAACTGTTTGAGTTGGGCTACAATTTACAAGATGTTGAAAACTGCATTTTTGTATTTCCTTAGTTATTTCATTATTAAATTTTAAAATATGAAAGATAATTTTGGACCACCCTGTATTACTGTACAGAACTACTAATACTAGTTACCACTTTATCTGTCCAACTGTAAAGTTAAAAATTAATAAAAGAAAGTAATAGGATCATTCAAACTTCAATAAACATTTGTATAACAATTTTACATTCCAAATTTCCATCTCACTTTGGTTTAGTTGCTTATGTATACTAACGTGCAAGACTGAATATAATTAAAAATCCTGCCTTCTTTCCTACTATAAGGTCGAGTTTACCTGTTCTGCTAAGTTATACAATACTATTAATATTACTAAGAGTAACAGTAATACTACTAGTTATGTTTACTGTTAGTTAAGCCTGAAATTATTTAATAACATTTATGTGTAGCTTCTCGTTATGTTAACCATAGGCCTAAGCTTATAAGTTGTTCGAACTTCGTTACTGAAACACTGATTGAAATATGTCTATTTTTCTTACATCTTTCGCAAATCATACTAATTGAGTAATTCATTTTATTAATATTATACTGTGGACCAAACTTCCATAACGTTTAGAAGAAGAACTCACAATTCTAAAACAAAAGTTATTACGCGCCATCTATTATTCATAATGACAGACAATATATACTTTTGACTTCCGACAAAGTTTCCTCAGAAAAGTTTATATGCTTTGGATAATAATGCAATGCTATAAAGGTGTGCTACCCGTCCCCAATTTTGAATTGATGTATTATAGGGAAGACAATTTATCAAGAGCATCCATCGCTAAATCTTGATCTACTTTAATAATGCTCACACGACTCTGTAGTATTCAGGTGTTGTAAGCTATATATTTTTTAATGTTTTAATTTAGTTGTGTGTTTGTTAGAGAACACATGTCACTATTTAACGCTCTTCTTTATGTCAGCATTACACGGTAGTTCCTCTCTGATCTACTGAAGTAGGCCACCACATGTTCGTTTTCGCCCACTTTCTGAGACAAAACTCCCCCAATTCTGACATTACTAGCATCACAATCCAGTATGTACGGCAGTGAGGGACCTGGAAGCTTTAAAAGTGGAGCTGAGGCCAATTTTTCTTTCAATGTCTTGAAAGAATGCTGGCAAGAAACTGTCCATTCAAACTTCTGGCCTTTTTTAATCAAATCACGTAGTAGAGCAGCTATAGTTGCAAAGTCCTTCACAAACTTTCGGTAATAGGTACAGAGTCCCAAGAAACTTCTTAACTCTCCCACATTGTCTGGTGTTGGCCAATCACGCACTGCTTTCATCTTGTCAGGATCAGTTTGCACACCATGCTCACTTACAACGTGACCTAAGTAAAGCACCTCTTTCTGGAACAAGTAGCATTTCTTGGGATGGAG
>NW_013742342.1:0-24496 GCF_000517525.1 Limulus polyphemus | reverse complement strand
TAGTTTAGACTTGGTGGTCATACTTCATTGTAGTTTATACATTTCGATATCTACTACTACTGACCAGTCTAGACTTGGTGGTCATACTTCATTGTAGTTTATACATTTCGATATCTACTACTACTGACCAGTCTAGATTTGGAGGTCATACTTCATTGTAGTTTATATATTTCGATATCTACTACTACTGACCAGTCTAGACTTGGTGGTCATACTTCATTGTAGTTTTAGACTAGTCAGTAGTAGTAGATATCGAAATGTATCTACAATGAAGTATGACCACCAAGTCTAGACCAAAAGATTAGGCTATAAAGGTAGAAAAAATTACCTTTACTCTCCAGATAACAGTCAACATTTCACCATTGCATCATCATCATGGCTAGTAGAATTTGTATTGTTAACTCTAGTGAAGCCACAATGGTGACAAAATGTTGGCGGAAATAAAGTTTTTTATCATCCTCGGGAGAGTAAAGGTCATTTTTCTTAACTTTATTGCCAAAATGACTAAACCTCTCCAGCATGCACTACAAATTTTGAAAAACAAAAAGATAAGGTTATTAAAGGAGTATTTAAGGTGGAACTAAGAAAAATTAGCAATATTTCAACAATTCAAATAAATTGTTTTAAAAGGGATATTAAGAGATTTTATAAATAAAAATGAAGACATTTATAAAACCACATAATTAACTTATGATTATAGAAGTGTTTTACAATAGTCTTGAAGTAGGTAAATTGTACATGTTTAAAAGTGACTGTGCAAGATGTGTTCTTTTTCCATACCTGAGAAGCCTCCTCTTCAGAAAAGATATGGGATTGTCTACAAACATTTACATCCCCCTCACACATATTAAGAGATTCATTTTCATCAACTGGCATCACTGGAGCCATTGGATTTTCTCTTCCAGCCCCTGGTAAGGTACAATCTTGAAGAGCCATCATAGAGCCTAGTCTTGTCTGAAACCTCAATATTAGTGCTGCAAACAAATTAAAACAGGGGATTCAAAACTTTCAGATATCTTCGTGAAAAGTCATTTCTAAGAATAAAAATTTATTTTCACAGAAGGAAAAATTAAAGAATTTAGCAAAATCAGTGATACTAAAAATGTTAAGTTTTATTATTGCTAATAAAACGTTTTTCATGAATAAATCATTAATCTAGTCTATGTAAGCAATAAATAGGCCTGTTCTCTGTACAAACTATTTACTGTCAAGGGTGTAGCCCCTTTATTGCAAACCTGCAGACAGTTACACTTCCGTTTGTTTCAGATGTATTGAAGATAACCATTCAAGTTTATCATAATAGTACCGACCTATCCCAAAGAATAAGAAACAAACAATTCTGGGAACACGTGTGAAACTTTTGTTTTTACTTTCGTCACACTTAATTCGGAAACTAGATTTCTGGCATTTGGCAAGGGTCCCTTAACGCCCTCTACTCTGAATGGTCACACATAGTTAAGGACCTAGCTACGCTCCTGACTGTATCCATTTCCTTCAAATTACACATTTTTCTACTAACCCATTACTACAACTAATATGTTTTCTCAATGAATAATAAAAGCTAAATGTAAACAATCTTTACAAAATAATAAAAATGGACAAATGTTTTATGGGTTGGTAGTCTGTGTGATCCTTTACGTCTAATTATTAATTAGTTACTTATTATTATTACTGGATACTAAGTATTAATTAGTCTGCTAGGTTGATTGGGTGTGTTATCAATCAGGTGGATGTAGAAAGTTTCTGTTACCATTCTTCTCCATACACCTTACTACTTATTAATATAGAAGTCAGCAAAACCTGGATATCTCTCATGGAAGCATTTGAATAGTTAATCAAATTCCTAATAAGGGAGATCCCTGGAAATGTGGACAGCAGTTTTTATATCAGTAAGACCCAGGACATAACCACAAACACAGCCCTTCTCGGTAGCTCCCTGAAGATTATTAGCAAAGTCGTAATTAATACCTTATAATAATAATAAAATAGCAACTAATTAATAATTATGCTTACGTGATCATTTAGCCTACAAAATAATCGTTTGTCAAATTTCACGCAATGCTAGTCAAGAAATATCTGCACTAGCAGTCCCTAATTTTGAAGTGAACAACTAGAGGGAAAGCAGCTAGTCAACATTACACACTACCAACTCTTGGGTTAACCATCACATTATAACACCCCCAAGACTAAAAAGGCAAACATGTTCAATGACAGTATTCGAATTCACGACCAGCAGATTGCAAGTCGAGCTCCCTAACCACCAGGTCACAAAATAACAGAGAGAGAAGCACAAGAACTAATTGGATTAACTGGAATTACTCTGAACCACCATCTTATTTTACACTCTATGCACTAACTAGGTTCTTTGAAAGCTGAATATCAAGGTTCTGGTCATTTCAAGCAGAATAGCACTTTATGTGCACATGGGTTAAACGGCCAGTTCAGAGACCCCTAAAGTTGTTTCTAATTTTGAACTACTGACCAGAGGAAAGATAGCTACTCACCACCACAGGATTAAATATATTTGTCATGTTTATACCACACTCACGGCTGAAAGTGGAGAGCATGTTCAGCGACACTTTAGTACAAACCTTGTTCTTTTCGATCTGCAATTTCGTAAGCTAATCACTGGACCACACTCAGTCCTATTGGTTGTTAAGTTTGAAATGTGTTGGGGCTCCATTTGGATCGGTCACGATTTTTCAGTACTTATTATCTAACACACATTTAATTCACTTAAGTTTTACCACTACAAGCTTCTTCCACGTATAAGCCCTATCAATGTTTTCGGTACCGGATTAGATCGTTAATGATAACATTTCATTTCAATTAATACCATCTGTGCGCAAACGTTAAACTTTACCAAATCATTATATAATTACAAGTTTTTACTCCTTTATTTATCACTATGTCAAATATTTATATATATTTATCCTACTAACGTATTTGATGTTTTAAATTTGAAGCTTGTAAGAAACTGTCAAAACAAACACAAATATAACTCGAAATTATAAAATAAAGGTACTAAAATTATAACTGAAAAATATTCTTAAACTTTTTTATTCAAGTTTATGTCGCGATTCACATCCTAGTGATTAACGTGAGAAGCTGAGGATGAGGGGTCTTGTTACCGTAAAATCGCGCCCCACAATATGGGGCCGTGATTGCGTTAAAATAGTGACAGTGAACTACCACTATTCAATTAGAACAGCCCGAAGTTACTACATTAACCTTTAGTCTTTCATATCAATTACATATATATATACATCCTCTGCGCGCATATTCGAAGCAAACATAAAATAAAAATTTAAATTGTAAAATTTGTAGAATAATAAAAGATAGTTGAAATGAAATATTATCAAACAAATATTAAATCAAGTATTATAAGGCTTTAATTATTTATTTATAAAAACTATTACATATTATTTTACTTAAATATTTAACAACCAGTAGATGTCGCAAGCTGCAAGAAGATCCAGAACCACAAGTTTATTTCGCAATTAGTTCCAATAAAACAAACAAAATCCTAAGTTATTACTTCTATGTTAAATTCACTTAATAAAAAGCAGACAAATATGTTGATAAATATCTGTACTTGATGAGGATAGGCCTCGTGCTAATTCTAGCAGGTGACGTAATAGGTACATATTTTCGCGTGCGAGTATTATTTTTTTTCACAAAATCACACAGCAGAAAACATTTACTCGTTCGGATAGTGAAACTAAAACAAATATCTATGATAGAGATGATCAGTAACTGTCACCAGATATTGATCAAACAATCACTTTTTTTGTTTCACTTGAAGTTGGTCACAAGTTCAACTTGCCAGCAGACCTTGAGAGAAACGTAGAGGAAATGTGAGGTACCTGTATACGCCCACGTGCTGTAGACAGTTATCTGTTTCCACGTATACTAGCAGGTACTTTTGAACACTCGTTTGAGCAAATCAACGATTAGGGGTCAACTGTATATTGACATTAAAAGATCGGAAGCCGTGTGCGGTTTCAAAATCTGTTGTGCAAGCTGCAATCTAAATCTAAAAATATTTATAAATACATATACTTTTGTACACTCTTGATGGTCCTTCGAGATTCTTTAAACGAATCTGGTCAATCTCACGTGATGTCAAACGGATAAGCGTCTGTTAGTTGTTTCCAAGTGGTGGATATATTCGAAATCGACTGACTACTTTTGAGTTATATACGAAAATAGCCTGAATTAGGGCTAGTTTAGAAGTGAATTAAAATTAAAGTGGCGTATGCCTAAGTCTAGACTGGTCAGTAGTAGTAGATATCGAGATATATAAACTACAATGAAGTATGACCACCAAGTCTAGACTTGTCAGTAGTAGTAGATATCGAAATGTATAAATTGCACATGACACGTAATATAAGTTTAACAGAAATACCTGACAATTAATTATTGACCAGAAACACTGCACATGACACGTAATATAAGTTTAACAGAAATGCCTGATAATTAATTATTGACCAGAAACACTTGCACATGACACGTAATATAAGTTTAACAGAATATATTTTATATTTAATATAAGTTTAACAGAAATACCTGACAATTAATTATTGACCAGAAACACTGCACATGACACGTAATATAAGTTCAACAGAAATGCCTGACAATTAATTATTGACCAGAAACACTGCACATGACACGTAATATAAGTTTAACAGAAATGCCTGACAATTAATTATTGACCAGAAACATTGCACATGACACGTAATATAAGTTTAACAGAAATACCTGACAATTAATTATTGATCAGAAACATTGCACATAACACTTAATGACTAACATAATTATAACAACTTATAAGTGAAAATACAAAAGAATTTAATGTGCCAACCACAATATATCTGCTAAAAATTCAAAGGAAATGCTTGACAATTACTAATTATACAGATACCATGCAACATTCAACACAAGTTTTCATAAACTTGTGACAATCACTGATCTGGAAAACAAAATGTGACACCCAATGTAAGTTTATTTCAAAAGCAAAGTTTGTTAATTACTGATTAAAAAAGATCACATATGGCACTTACTATTAATATGTTTCACAAGCAAGGTTTAGTCAGGATAGCTACTGGAAATCTAACTACAGAAATTACTATCCTACTTATTACGTGCACTTGTTTAAAATATACTTACAGATTTTAACTAAGCCAAAATCTGGTGGAGATTCTGACTGATCTGGGAACATTTGGATCTGACATGCTTCAATATCATAATAGGCTGCACCAATTTTCCCTCCTGCCCAAACTATACTGAGATAAGACTAGAATAAAAATTGTCAGTTGATATTGATAAGAAAAAGCATGATAGCCCAATACAAAACAATGTGCTTGATAAAGATTTGACTAAAACCTTAAGCTCAATACAAATTATGAGAATCTCAGTCTGCTTTAAATAATAACCAACTACACAAAAATGATTCTACTATAGTTAAAAATTCACAAACCATATATTTCAAATATTTATTGTTCAACATGATTAAATGTGAGTATACTATAACCATGGGTGTGTCCTTCAACATGGAATTGGTCTGTTAAAAACAAAACTAGCAAATTAATTAATTATTAGAAACAAACAAATTGTTGATCTTCCCACATGAATGAACTAACTTAATATCATAGCACTGTTATAAATAATGTAAAGACTTTCACTTTCAGTTAAGACTAACTTCATATTATGGCATTCTATCAACAATGTAAAGACTTTCACTTTCAGTTAAGACTAACTTCATATTATGGCATTCTATCAACAATGTAAAGACTTTCACTTCCAGTTAAGACTAACTTCATATTATGGCATTCTATCAACAATGTAAAGACTTTCACTTCATATTAAAAAATGAACTCAAAGTTACAACAATTTTATCAATATTAAGATTTTCACTTCAGATTAAAACAGAAACCTTGATACAAAATATTGTTATCAACAATGTGAAGAAGTTTATAAACTTGAATTTTTTATCTCAACACATGACACGTAATATAAGTTTAACAGAAATGCCTGACAATTAATTATTGACCAGAAACAGGAAAATGTGCTGCATCTAGCTACAACCAACACCAGATCCACTGGGAACTGACACAGCAGATGGTAGGAAGTGGGAATGCAAACCTAGGGTGAATCTCAAATCCAGAATACAATTGCCAAAAAGGCCCTCAAAAAGTAAGAAAAGTTGAAAAAAGCAACCTTTCACAATTCCAAAACACAAAAATTTACATAAATAATAAAGAAAAATTAAATCAATAGTATAAAGGAAAACTTCAACAAATCTGCAAGCAAAAACCAACACATCTGTACAGTACTACTGCCAATCAAGAAGTGATTCACAATTGCAAATGTGAAGAGAGCACTGGTTACAATAGGAGTTGTGTCACGCTCCTATTGGTGGAAAGTTGCTGCATAATCACTTGCAGGTGGATATATAGAAGCAAGAGGTGGAAGGCTAGTAGCAAGCATTGAAAATTTGTGCTGATAGAGGGTAGTAGTGATAATCAAGAAAAGCTAAGATATCACATTGAAATGAAATTTACTCATGTGAAAAAAATTACATGTAAGTTGGCATACTGCTTATGTTCTATATTGAAACACTTAGGAGGAAAGAACAAAAAAATTATGCTATTTAATTATGAACTATTTTGAAACACTCAGGAGAAAATAATGAAAAATTATGCTGCTTAAGACTCATAACATGGGTCAATAAACATTCAAAAAAATGACCGGTATTTTCCATGTTTAAAACTTTTAATGAAAGAAGCAAGCTTTTATTTATATTGCAATAGCTTCAAGATGTTGATTACATTTTTGAATTAACCTACACAGAACAAGAACAGGAGACACAGGTAAGGTACAAACTACACTTTTAACATTATGTCTGAACTAAAACAAACTTCTATTTCTATTCTGTATAAGTTAATTAAGAACTGGAACGACAGTTGCTAGACCTGATAATGATGATGCAGCTTTGACAAAAGATGGCTAAATTAAGTATTTAAACATGGAGACCATGTGACAGTTCTTCTTCAAGTGAAAAGCTTTCCATACAGTTGCATCACAGAAATCTAATTAAAGCTAACATAAACAAAATGGTTTTAATAACCTACTTTAGTCAAATATTATAAGTGTGTCATTTCAGGAACAGTTTCAAAATAACATTTAAGAAAATGAGAAACAAAAAGGTTTCTAACGGTCATCAGTGTTGAAATCTGTTCCTCTAAGAGAGAAGTTTCTGATAATGACGACACTGTGCTTATAAATTATCTGCTTGGAGTAGAAAATAAAGTAACTGACCCTTCACCAAAATAATACGATGTATGGAAACTTACCATATTCTTTAATTAGTTTCAGGAGTCTTTCATCCGTTTTTGAGTTGAGTACAATGCAACTAGGATCAACTTGGGCTATTACTGTAGATTAAAAATAATTATTGTTAGACAAGTCAGCGTTTAAATTCAAAAAATGCTTTACTGAAATGTTTAAATAATGATTGTATAACTACAATTCATAAATGTTTCTGTTCATAAATAGAGTTGAGGATTAACTTGATTAATCATTTACCTATGACACTGATTACACGAGTATCATTTATAATAATTAATTCACTGAAATTAGGATTAATTTGATTAATGTCATAAAAATAATCAACTAAACAAAATCAGTATTTCTGAATTATTACAGTTTTTGATTATTCTGACTATCCAAGTAACTGAAGTATTGTCATTATGATTTCTCACTATCATTTTTGATTACTTCAAGGTTGTTCAACTTAATCAACTAGTGTCACAATTGACAAAATAACCAACTAACCAAAATCAGTGTTTCTGATTATTATTATAAATCAACTACCAAACTATTCAAGTCTCACTAATTGAATTTAATTGATTAATAAGCTCGGCAATCACTCAATTATCAAATTCCACTAATCGCCCAACTCTGTTCACATAGAATGTCTCATGTAAAACAGAAACTAAGTAAATGTGAAAAATTTTTAAAAGGAATTTGTAGCAGTGATAGAGCTTTATAGGTAGTTCAACAAATCAACTCACAACATCAAAGAATACAAGAAAGAATCACATGCATAAGAAAGGAACCAGGTAGATATACAGAAATTCTAATAAACTAAAGTAATTTCATAGTCAGTAACTTTGTAACAGTAACAGTTACAGTAACTTTGATTCCCTTGGTCTCTCAGAGTTATTTTCTTAGATTACTCTGAGAGACCAAGAGAATCAAAGTTACTGTTTCTAAAAGCTTTCAGAGGTTTGGGTTGCATGTACAACATAATTTTTTTTTTTTCCATTTTAGATAATTTTTCAATAACAGTTATATCATCTATCATTTTAGTAAAAAGACTGTACATACTTGGTTCAGCTCAGTGACTGTATATTTTGAAATTTAGTTGGAAAAAGCAAGCATATTTAGAGAGGTTAACATTTTCTTAAATTGAAAATATATTTCCAATAATACTTACTTCCCCTCACACTTAAAGCTATTACTGAACTGCCAAGGTTTCTTCCTTTGCCCATCTAAGCATTGCACTGATTTTTTCTTACTTGCTCCAGTCTTTTATACTCCACTTAATTGCCCTTAGCAATATTTGTCTTGTGGTACTCTCCACCTACGTCAATGTGCCCTCTATCCCGGTACTGTATATAAGCACCTCATTCACATAATGTTATCACTTTTTTTAGACTGACTCAACCCCAGTCTCTAACACCAGCTCTTAGTGGGGAGGAAGGGGACGGGAGAGTGCGAAAGGAGATAAGTATTATTGGAAATACATTTTTGATATAAGAAAATGTTAACTTTCAAAACATACTTCTCTCACACTACAGCTAGAATCCCACATTAATAAAGTGGAGAGGCTGGTGAGGGCATTATCCATACAGAAAGCATCTGCATAGATCATGGGTGTGTCAATAGAAGATTGGCACCCTAGTGGCGGAGCCACAATACATCCAGACCAAGTATGCTCTTCACCCGGAACTTAAGTCCTGTACTTTGGATGGAATTTTACATGAGTTGTCATCACTACTGCTCAGGTCCCAACCAAGTAGCTGAGGTTTCAATACTCAGGGTTGGAATTATAGGACCATGGTCCCTATATCCACATTGGTGGCTAGGGTAATTGGACCGCAATCTATCTTTCTATATATATATATACTTATGAGTGGGTCCCAACCTGCAGCCATAGAGTAATGCATTCTGCGCCACCAGAATCACAGGAATCAGATGATAGTTAACATTGAAGTGGACAAAATTTCTCCTCAATCTGAAGAAGTCCGAAATGCAACACCCAGGTTTGGAATGACAAGATCATGTATGCCTTACTCAAACTGAGGAAACAGAACTCAGAACAATGCACCCTCTTCCATGAACAATGTGCTGAACTAATATCGATCAAAAAGAAAAGCCACGCTTAACCCAACCATATAGTTGAGAGTTAAATCTGAACCGGTATTATGAGTAGGTTCCTACACAGACTGATGCCTCTCCTACAGACATATGAGAAAAAACATCCAGGGACCTGGGTAGGAGGGCCACCAACTTTGCCCTCTTCTCAAAGAGTGGAGGAATTCACTCTAACACTCTGGATGAAAAGCCTCTGTCCACCACTGAAAACCAGGTGTGTTAAGGACTCCCTAGCTCCACTAGTAGAATCTGGATGGGGGGGAGGGGGGTAATGTGCACTGAGGAGTACTGAGGAATAGTGCTCTGGAAATGGTGTAATAGGTGAACCAAGTTCCCTAAATTTTTAAAAGCAAGTCAACCCCAATCTATTCAATTCAATGATCGGCAAGGACAGGCAGCGTCCCCTTATGCTTTACTCATGATAGTCTCTGGGTGGTGGTCCAGCATGGTACAGTAATACCACCCAGTCAGCCATTAGGTAGTTTTATGGAACACCTCATATCTACAGAGCTTGTTGCAACCTGTATAAAGTATATTGAATTAGTGGTTGCTAGTGTGGAATTGGTTTGCTAAAATCCCACCTGCCGGGCAACAGTCACCACAGAGTAAGATCCTGTGAAAACAAGGTAAAGGACCCTGAAAGGTAGCAAAGAAAATACTCACCATTCTGTATAATCTAGCAGATGTGGTTAAGATAGCTACAAGGGGTAGGCAAAAACCCTCAGATGAAGATACTGCCAGATCATGCAAGTAATGAGAGATAAAAGTATTATGGGAGGTTCACATACCAGCCCGCACAATGTTCTCCAGCAAGCAATTCAACAGGGCCGTTAAGGACAATGTGCCAAATCTAATTAGACATGACATACAAGATTCCTCATCTTCAAAGAGAGCCCAGAATAAAAGTCATTGTCCAGCATCTCTAAAGGCATTAGTGTGGGCAACAAAACCTTCAAGACCCTCACTGAACATGACAATAATCTAAATCTGATCCAAAAAAAGAAGTGAGATATTGTGATCAGATGAATCAGTGAAAAGAATTTATCCCCTTCCCTGTTTGACAGTGTCTTTGGTAAGAAGAATCAGTCTGAGGAAGTACATAAAATTAGAAAGCGGTCTGTGGTCAAACAGCACAAACCACTCCTACTGGCAATGTCTGTAGGTCAGCAGCATTGAAAAAGCACCATTCAGATAAACGTGATACAAGGTATACGAGAATCAGGTCACAAACAGGTGTTGAGAAAGGGCATGTAATGTAACCTTAATATACCAGTTAGGTAACTGGAATGGTCATTTGGAATCAAGGACATAAAGCAACTTGAGGAATCCAGAGAGCACTGGAGACTCAAAGAATAGTTTGTTGTATCAAATGGTAATCAATAAGGCCACCTTATACAGGGTGATTGTGGAAGATGCAAAAACCCTTGCCAAAGAGCCAGGTCCAAAATTCGAGTTATGGTTGGCACTTCTAATCAAAGTTAGTTCAACCTCCTCTCCATAACACCATTGCCGATATCCATGTCATTTCCATTGATAAATGTTCATCACAGAACTAAGCAAAGACTGAGACAGATACATGACAAACTTAGAAATTAACCCCCAATGCCATGCAAAAGACTGCATAAACTCTATGCCTGAAGCTTGAGCTTCTGGATAGCCAGGTGTACCATGTCAGATCATGGCTGCCTCCACAGAGATGGCCTAAGAAGAAGTGGAAGAGGTGGACACTCCAGAAGGTACCACAGAAGCAGAAACCAGGGTTTAGCTGCCATTCTGGTACTATTAACAGGATCCAACAATGGGTTGGAACAAATCATATTTAGTACCCTGGGTAACATATGAATTGGAGGGAAGGCCTAGAGTTGTAATCCTGTCCTGTCCTGATGGAATGCATATGCACCCCATCCCTGAAGCATTTGTGAAAACATGGATTGGTAGATGAACCCATATCTTAGTAGTGTCCCAACTCAACAACCATTTGAGATAGAAGAATGATCCCAATCAAGGAACTGAGGAATCCAGTAAATCAATGTTTATGATTCCTTGGTAGCATAAAGACCACTAAAAAGATCTCTTGCACTCTTGTTCCAAAGGCATGAGGGATTTGAATAATGCCCACATTTCCAGAAGAGAAAGAACCATCTGTGCAATGAGAAAAGGAGAGGTAAGAGTCGGGCTTCCTGTTACATAGCGTGGAGCCAGATCAGCGTGACTGAGAGACGAGATGAAAAATAAAAGATACCCTGAAGGATGACATATCGAATTGGAGGAAGAATTAATGTCTCAACCCTGAGAATGAAGCCTGCCTTGGTTGTTTCTGAAAGTAGAATCAGGACGTGATGTGATGTTCTGACAATTGACAAGATGGTGCCAACAGTAACCAGTAGTCTATGGAATGGTGTGTGCACAGTGCGATGAAATGGAGGTGATGAGAAAAAACTCGTACTATATGGCAGAACCCATGTGAAGCCAATGCGAGTAGTAAGGTGAAAACCTGGAACTACAGTATCTGACCCTTGTGCACAAAAAATGCCGATAGTGGTGAGCAACATGGCAATGTTCAGAAAAGGCTCGAATACAACAAACTTGAACATTCATAATCTCAGTAAAAAAATGTCGACTCAGATTGAGGAATGAGTAACTTGTGAACCTTGGAGAATCTAGACATTGATATAGACGAAAAAGATTGAGGACTGGACACCAATATCCTGTCTTTTTAGGCCCAACAACCAATGGGAATAAAACCTCGCAAGAATTACCATGACTCTCTCACTACCTCCAGACCAACCAAACTCTAATAGCCCTAGAACTAAGTTCCAAGTCCCAAGGATCTGCAGGAAATGTAAACCCTACCAGTTGGGTGGAAAATAGTAGTGAAGATGTGAACTGAATGACTAATCTTGACTCAAGGACCTGCAGTCCTCCTGGATCTGTGTTAAGGTTATCATACATCCAGAAAATGTAAGAGCCAAGCCCCCACAGACTCTGAAGGCAAAAAATAATCACCGACACCACTGGTGGCAATCTGACCAAGCAGTGGAACCCTTGGATATAGAAAGAATCTATTCTGAGTACCAATGTACAGAGGAACCCACAAATAGGGGTGGAACTATGACCCTTGTAGGAGCCAATGAAATTTGAGACACCAATGCCAACAGAGATGGATGTAAAAGCTGACAATTGAACCAATGTGCATAACAATGGTTCCAGCTTGTCATCAATGAAGCTGGTGATTCTAAGAGTTTTCCAACAAAGTGAAAGGAAAACAAAATGTTGGATTTTACAGTTGTAAATCTGTAGACTTACCCTGTCCCATCAGGGGACATTGATCTATTCAGGTTAACTACAAACTGTGCCTTGGAACCGGGAACTTCAAGCAGCAGATGTGTTATGTGAGAGTCAGAAAAAGCTTCAACCTGAAGGTGGTAGGCGAAATCACAAAGTTCTGACAAACATGTTGGATAAGGCATAACTGTCCCTTCACGTAATTGTAAAATAAACCTCCCAGCATGATCTACAATGTCCATGGATGGAGAGAAAACTAAATATTCACTCCCAGACCTTCAAGTAAGGTGCAGTTTCAAAAGCAACCAAAACATCACATTCTTGATGAGCCAACAGAAGAAAACAAATCAAAGGCAACTTATTCCAAAGTGGCCTACTTTTTGTTTTTATGTCATTTAAGGACTGTGTTGATTACCTTTGAATGGAACAACATTTGGTCAGATGAGTTTGTTTTGTTAGAGCAAAGCAACATTGGGTTATCTGTTGTGTCAACAGACTAAAAATAAGATGCAGGAAAAAGCAATCTAAATTCTCCCCCAGACCTCCCCCCCCCCCCCCAATTGTTGTGCAACACTATATGTCAGACGTGGGATAGGAAAGACCTGATTTACCAAAAATAATAATTTGTGAATTCACACAATAAATCAATAAATCAGCTTGGCATATGGAATTTTTTTTTTAAAGAAAATCAACTAGGTAACACGGAGAATGATCAAAGTATCTCCGAACAATCGTAATACTGGGAAACCAATTGGTGATGCTTTGTTGAGAAAAAGTGATACCATTATCTGAATGAAGTGCTTATATACAGTCCCAGAATAGAGGGTGCATTGACATAGGTGGAGACAAATATCACCAAGAGCAATTAAGTGGGGTATAAACAACTAGAGCAAGGGAGAAAGAATCAGACCAGTGTCCAGATGGGCAAAGGAAGAAACCTTGGCAGTCAAGTAATAACTTTAAGTGTGAGTGGAGGTAAGTATTATTGGAAATATATTTTCAATTTAAGAAAATGTTAACCTCTTTAAATGTGAGAGGAGGTAAGTATGTTTTGGAATTAAGAATTTTTTCACGGATTCTGAGTGATCAAAAAATTACATGTGACACTTGAAGCAAGTTTGACAATTAATTACTGACCAGAAACATTGCACATGACACGTAATAAAGTTTAACAGAAATGCCTGACAATTAATTATTGACCAGAAACACTAGGCTTGTGTACAGCTGAGTATCTTCTTCCTACCGTGGACTGGAAGTACCATACCTATTTCTGCCAGGTTTTGGACCGGAGATGTCATCCTGCCAGGGCTTTCCACCCTCCTACCATCTACTGGAGGTGGGTTCCCTGTTACAAACATAAAAGATGGGAAAACAAGAAGGAAACCCAGAATATGTATGACCAATTAATGTGACCCCTAGGTGTCGAGTGGCTAGGGTGTGACAGACAGATCCGTGGTAGGTAGAGGATCACCTATCTCTTCACCTCGAAATGGGAATTGGTAGGAAAGACGAGCTTCTGTACCAAAATCCGTCTCCACATGAGCACATTTCCAACACAACGAAAACACCAGATCAACCGTAACCAATCCCCTCTTCATATTTGCACTCATTAATCACTTTGAGATTGGTCAGAATACCTACACCATATATCATCAGAAGTAGGGAGGCTGGGTGGAAAATACATTTTCAGTGTAGAAAAATCTTAACTTCTGATACGATATCTTACCTCCACTCACAAAATAGCTAGAACCCCACAATGAACTGGTGGAGAGCCAGTAAAAAATTATCCCCCTTTTGGAAGCACTTAGAGAGAGAAGAGGAGGTGTGGAACCAAAATAGAAAACATCACACCTCAGCAGGAAACTGCACTACATCTGATCCAGGTATATTCTTCGCTCCTTTATAAGATCTAAATTACCTAATATACAGTTAAGATCTAAATTACCTAACACACAGTTAAGATCTAAATTACCTAATATACAGTTAAGATCTAAATGACCTAATACACAGTTTAGATCTAAATTACCTAATATACAGTTTAGGAATAATAAATCCTGTCTTCCTAATTAATAAATTAAAATTCTGGTTGGCTAATAAGAATGTTATGTTTTCACAGGTTCTTATAGTTTATACACAAATCTTCTCTATTGGTGGAGAGTCTGAATCAAGACACTGCTTGGCAGAATTTTTCAGAATCATCACTGATACAAATCACACTGTTAACCTGTTAGACAAGCTTTGTATCCAGTAGTTCAACTGATTAACAAGCATCTTAAAATCAAAATTAACTGGTTGTACAGTTTTAAAATGTACTTACTACAGGCTCTGATGTCCGTTAACAATAATACTCCAACATTATTATACTCAACCCTTACAGTAATATTAGTATACCAGATTTTAGTTTTATTTGGTTTATAAATCCTTCTTTTTCATTTTAAGATAATTAGTTTGGCCAAGGAACAGTCTGTACATATTGGATACATACAAATAACAGGCTTTCTGGTTAATAGTTAATGTTCTAGGCCCAAAATATTGCTAACGCAGGCATTTGAAGAGATGCACATAACCACCACTAACCACCCATGTTTTAGTTTAACTTAAAGAAGACATAACAGTAAATCTACAATTTGTTGCCAGTATTACAGCAGAAAAATTATATGCAAACAAAAATACAGTTTCAGTCTTTGACATTACCAGCTGATGTTGTTTAAGGAAACAAAATGTTGTTGTGATATTTCTGCAATAAGTATGTATTAGAATTACTGACATATCAAAACCTTCCTTTTTCTCTCTCTTCGTATTGAATGGGAGTTTGATAATTCATAAAAACCTACTGAAAACACTGAAATATTGTACAATATGCACAGCAATATTCGATTATTCCTCAATTACTCAATGACTACCGTTTTTTGTACTATCCACTTCTGATAAACATCATTCACAAAGTTTGCATTTTCCTACACTGAAAATGTATTTCCGATAGATACTTACACCCTGTCACAAAACAGCTTTTCTCGACTAGCACTGCCCTCTATTGGTGCAAATTTTCAGTGCTTGCCACTAGCCTTCCACCTCCCACTTCTGCACATCCACATGCAAATAATCATGCAGCATCTCTCCATCAGTAGGAGCGCGACACAACTCCCATTGATTCAAAAGGCTACAGCATTTTTAAATAGACCACCACATCTCAACCTTCAAAAAGTACCATTTTTTCTTGATACTTGATAATGTATATGTAAGGCTAATGTCAGTATCTATACCAGCAGACAGTTCATTACACCATGTACAATTCTAAATCACCTAATATACAGTTTAGGTCTAAATTACCTAACACACAGTTAAGATCTAAATTACCTAATACACAGTTTATATCTAAGTTACCTAATACACAGTTTAGATCTAAATTACCTAACACACAGTTAAGATCTAAATTACCTAATACACAGTTTATATCTAAGTTACCTAATACACAGTTTAGATCTAAATTACCTAATACACAGTTAAGATCTAAATTACCTAATACACAGTTTAGATCTAAATGACCTAATACACAGTTTAAACCTTCCTGATACAATAACAACACTATAATCTGACCTTTACATTACAATAACCTTCCTGATACAATAACAACACTGTAATCTGACCTTTACATTACTATAACCATTCTAATACTGCAACAATGTTATCTAATCCTTACCTGTAGGTATTTTCATCCATCCATAAAATCTTCTCCCTGAAATTATAGAAAACAAATATTATACATCTAACTTCAAATAACTTTTTTTTGAAAATCTCACCAGATGTTGAAACCCTAGAATTATCAACTGAGTCCATGTGGACTCCACTAGGTTCTTAACCACATTTGTCTAAACTACGTGTCCACCAAGATTTAGAAATACTGTCAATACTGTAATCAATTCCACTAAATACTGTTGAGGCCTATGTGTTTTACCTGGAAAATGAGTAACTTCAAATAATCTTATTGGTTAGTTCTTTAGAGTGAGTTCTGTAACAGGCCAAACCATAGTATGATAGAATATGTGGACCCCATCAATGTTGAATGGTATACAACATGAGACAATAATTTGTCTAATTTAGAATGGTACATTACGATTTCCCAATTTGCAGAAATTTACAATGTTTGGAGATTATACATCTTTCATGATAGAAACTGTCACAAAAGAGCCTATATATATATATATAAGTTCATTACATCATATCAAAACAATTTTGGAGCCTCACCACATTATTACATTCCATGTTCTTATGTCAATTCATATTCTAAACTATGCACAATCTTGACAATTGCCCTGCAGAATAGTTTCCAAGCAAAAGGTTCAATTATGAAACTGTCATGTACAAAGCACACCACTCTTCCCTGCTGGCTTTGAATAATCTATCTAGTGTAGGATGACAACAGTTTCTCAATGCCTGTTTCAACAATTTCACCATACAGAAATCTAAAAGTATTGCAACAGGCAACTTGACCAGTATGTTTTCACATGGAAAAGCACAAATACCCATTTCATTCTCCAGTAGTTTGAGGTATGCAACAGCTGAATGGATATGTCATAAAAGGATCTTGTGTTGCTTTTCCAGGTAACATCCTTCTTAATTATATTGTGTAGTGTTCCATGAGACACGTGGACAGCCTTTGCCACTGAATTTGTATCTGTGGATTCTCACCTGTTACAAGATGCTATACACTGTTTACTATGGTTAGGGTATGACTTATTGCAGGTTTCTTTCCAGATGGTCCTGGTGCCACAAGTTGATCCAGAACGAATCTCCTTGTCATGGGAATTCTAAATCCCCAATCTGAATACAGCTTTATGATTTTAATGTATGAACATTTTGTGTTGCAAAGGGCTGTTATGTACCCTTACCAAAAGCTAGTAATTTTCAGTGGCATCACAATACCTAAGAAACAGCAAACAAAATTTAGTTCCAATACATTCAGTTCCACCACAGCTTTATATTAATTGTGGTTGTCACATTACTGGCTGATTTACACATTCAGAGCCATCTTAATATAATGTACACAAACCACACTGAAAAAAAATTACCATTTACAAAAAACTTAGCCAACTGTCTTTGTTACACAGTATCAAAGGTAAAGTTACATAGATCACCAACAAAGTTAACATGCAATATCTTACAGATAGATAACAATAAGAAAAGGCACTGTTTCTCGCTACACCTAACTGTCATAAAACAAATGATTCATAGTTCACTCATTCATAATAATACAGAAACAAGAGAATCTTCTGTACTATTTCAAGCTTTATTATTTGGAACGTGCTTTCTATCACAAGACTGGCTGGCTCCTTTGATTATTCTCATTTCCAAAAATCTTTGTGACCAAAGATAGATGAAAGGTGCTCAAGTCTATAAACTAGCAGACATTTTCAACAGTAATAACCAGCATCTTTTCTGTACAGAGGATCCAATATTATGTATTAAAAGAAGGAATATTACCTAAATATTCAAATTAGAAGTATTTTTATACTTTATTAGACTCAACATGATTGTAACAGTCCCTTCAAACAAACTTTACATCACAATTTAAAGAAATTAAAAAAAAAGTAATCCTTAACGAGTGTTCTGTCATGAGAAACAATTTCTTACTTTAAGAATTCATAAATCAATTGAGGATTTTGAGGAATTCGTGCAATTGCTTTATGGTAATTTCCAAATTTAAGATGTTTTACTGAGAGATAAAGTAAAATGTAATACATGTGTATATAAAAAATAGCGTTGAGAAACTAGGTCAATATTAAGTAGCTAGAGAGTAGTGGTATTTAGAATCATAAGTTACAAAAGAGTTATAAAAAAATGATGCTATTGCCTAACAACGAAGTAGATGCACTAGCACCAGTGATTCACAGTAATTAATTACTAATGCCAACTCGTTAGTACTGTGGAAGCTACGAAAAAGTTGATGTTAACACACAAAAGTGGTACTTTGATGATATATTCCTTACACGACGCTAGTGTACTAACACAAGTAACAAGGCGACCGGTTAACTCACCATAACAGTAACCAATCACTTGAGAGTTTTGGACTAGCCCAGGAAGTTGTACAGATAGATCAATAAGGTGTGAGAACTACTTGCAGGTAGTTCTGCATACTATTTGGTAAGTCGTAGGAACACGAAGAAAAGTTGCTTAAAAACTAATGTCAGAGGTAGAAAGTCATGTCTTTTCTGAGCTCTTCAAGTCTCCAAAATCTCCTCACACCTCCTCAGCAAATGTATCAAAAAAATGTTGAAGGTATCCAAGCTACAGAAGTACACCTCGCCAATAATAGAATTTCTGACTCTCAAGTTTCAATTAATGTGGTTAATAGTAAAAGTTAATCTTGATTGTATTAAAGATATGTATTATATAGGTATTAATTGTTAATATGAATTAACAGTAATAGTATAGGTTATGAGAAATTAATGATTATTGAACTCATGTTGAATGTTATTGCAATTTGTTCAATGTTAGTCTTGGACTCTATTTCTGTATTCTAACTGTAAAGTACCTTGAGTTAGTGACTTGTGAACTCCATTCGCCACTGCAAGTCCTCAACTAAATAAATTTGGTGTAATCAATAGTATGATTGAAACTCCAACAATTTTGCCCTAAGGACACTGCCTTTTACATTCAATCGCTGTCCACAACAGTTCTATGATAACACACAGGTGATATTTGTATTTTCAACTTGAGTAGCACCTTACAAAATACTTGGACTAAATGACCAGCTCAAAGACCATCCCTAATTCAGAACTGCTGGCCAGAGAAAGGTAAATCTCACAGTTATGTGGCTACTCTTAACCAAATAGTGGAATTGTCTGTAACAGTTATGATTTTGCCAAAGCTGAGACTGAGAAGTATGCTTAGAAGCATATAGCAGCTCAAACTCTGGGCCTAGTCCACACTCAACTTAAGACATTATCAACAAACAAAATCCTCCTGTAAGTACAGTTTAAATAATATCACAGCAATCAATCTTCCAGTTTCGTAGCCTACAATCACTTCATCTTTATTCATGATGTCAGAAAAACACGTAGGTTCAAGAAGTCTTAATATAAAATGATAAAAACCCTGTAACTGAGCACTTTCAAATGGTGGATCGTTCTTTTTCATGTGCAAACTGAAAAAGAGAGGTCCACCTTTTGAAAGTACTCGGGTTATAGGGTTTTTGATCATTTTATATTAAGACTTCATCTTTATTGTCACCATTACCCTTAGACAGCTGGTTCTGTTTTGGTGGGTGCAGGTCTATTTGTAATGGAAAACATTTAAGTAAACTTTATATCACTACATTGGAATGCATTAAAAAATACTTCAAACTAAGATACAAAGCAAATAAATGAATAACTCAGTGTAGCACAGTTTAAACAAGTAAAACCAAGGTAGAAGCTACAATTATAAAATGTATTCTAGTTTTAACCGGTATCTCTGGAAATAGGATCACAGTATAGATTCACCATCCATTAGTTTTAATCTCTATTCAGTAGTTCCAGAAACTGCATAATAAAAAAATCACACTAAAAAACAAAAAATATCAACCCTACATCTCACATGTTTACAAGCTTTTCTGGTATGCAGACAATTAGTTACTTACAATGTAAAGGAAGATAAACCTAGAATTGGTATTCTCGAGTCTTCACTTTCGAGCTGTATGCCAATCCTGTTTTTTTCTAGAAACTTCAACAAACCTCCAGTAGCTCTGACCTATCATAATAACAAATATATGAAACATTTTGACATGCTATCATCTACAGTAGGTTGAAATATAGTAATTTATTTTCACTCTTAAAACCATTAATATCTTACATCAATCAGCTTTTATTCACTCTTTTGTCTGTTGGGTTACAATAGAAATATATAACATTTCCAGTAGAGGCCAGCATGGGTACTGGAAAACTATGGACACCTTAAAACTAAGATTATACAGGACAAATTAAGTTAAGCATTCTTAAAAAATAAAATCTGTAGTCTGTGGAATTTTAATGTTGATGTTAATTTAAAGACTTTTTAATTAGGTTCTGATTTGAAATGTTGGTAATAATTTATTTTGTAATCTGAGTTGTTTTTTTCAATTTAATATAAAACTAAAATTGAAAAGGATTTAAATTGAAAAACAAAATCTGTATATTTTACATAAATCTTAAAGTCTTTATTGTTTTCTGGTTTTTATAATTTTTATTTTGAATAGTAAGTAACCTGTGATGCTATGAAACCTGTAAAATAAAAAAGTTTGGTAAAATACAAAGGATTTGAGTTTTCTTTTATATACACATAATTGATGTTCATTTGTTGGAGAAAAAAAGATTGTTTGTTTGTTTGTCTGAAGTTAAGCACAAAGTTACACAATGGGCTATCTGTGCTCTGCCCACCACGGGTATCGAAACCCGGTTTCTAGCGTTGTAAGTCCGCAGACATACCGCTGTGCCACTGGGAGGCAGAGAAAACAGAAGGTAAACTTATTTCTGAAGAAGATAAAATGGACTTTAAGCAGTTAAAATCCGACTTCTTCAAACATTCAGATGTTTCTGTCAGGTTCACCAAATGACCAGTTCATTAAACACACAAACAACAAAACAGTTACCATGGAAACATTCGTGAAATCAAGGAGGGAAGAAAGGAAAATGTGGCGTTCAGCATCTGTGAGGTTGGGAGGCATAAAAGGAAGATTTATAAAGTCCAGTCGCCGTTTAGCAGCTTCATATGCTACAGTATATAACAGGAATATAAAAGATACAGAAATTAGGGATATGAGGTTAGATTTCTGCAAAATACAAGACTTTCTTCACGTAGACACGTAAAAATAAAATCAGTTATACTCTCACTACATTGTTTAACAACAAATAAAATACAAGTTAAAAAACATAAATAATATTTATAAAAAATAATGACATTTCTTGCTCATACTTATATTTCATACAAAAAAAGTATAATAATGCTGTCTGTATTTATAAAATCAATATTAATTACTTATTTGACCATTTACAAAACTTAAAGCCACAGACATAAGGCTGAGAAAGGTGATATTCGTTTGAGGGATTATGGGATGCATTTTGAAATGTTTCCTTGCAGTTGTAAGCATTTTGAAAGGTCCATTATATAGGTTAGTGTCAAGTTCTAGAAAACGGGAAATGTTAAATAAGTTATTGAATTTTTAATCACTTCAGTAGGCTTGTGCCCATGGCTTTAAGTGAAACACTTTCTCCGGTGTGTAGAGCCAACAAGGAAGATACTAGATACATCAAGTATTACTCACAGAAATCAATGCTGGGCATCACTTGAACAAAACTGTCAAGTGTAAGAAACTCCTCACTGTCTGTGTCTTCCTGGTCTGGACTCTGAGCTAAATTTGAATTTTGAAAAAGAAAGTAAGATGCATGTTTTTAATACAGAGGAAACAGCAATGCAAAAAAAAATGAAATACTCAAAAGGCTAGAGTCTTTAAAAAGATGAACACATCTGTAGGTCTTTGGTTTATCTGTTTTTTGTTAAGCACAATGTTACTCAAGGCCTATCTGTGCTGGGCCCACAATGGATATCAAAACACAGATTTTAGAGTTATAAGCCTTCAGACTTACCGCCAAATCTCTGGGGGGGGGGGGGGCTGATCTTTAGCAAATGAATATCTACAGACAATGTTGGGACCTACGTTATTGTGCATTTTATCACCTACTTAGCAATTGTAAGAGAATGATGTTCAATTCTAAATTACTTAATGCACAGTTTAGAAGTTACAATCTTGGTTTTACTGATAAACAATAACTTAAAATTATGGTAAATACAATAACAACACTGTAATCTGACCTTTACATTACTATGGTTTACATTACTATAACCATTCTGGTACAGTAACAACACTGTAAACTAACCTTTACATTACTATAACCATTCTATATCTAACACAGTAATAACTGTACCATAGAGACTTAAGCCTTCTTTTCTTCCACTTGAACTTTTATACACAGAAGGATGCCATTCTTCATAAAAAACCTGCAATGCACTGTTGCAAAAAAAGAACACTAGCTCACTGAAGATAACAAAACTTAAACTACAACTAGTTAACAGCTCGTGTATATAGTAATGTATGTTCCCAGTATCAAATTTCACATAAGAATACTTTAGTCAAATGAGTTTGTTGAGTAGTACATCATTCATATGTTTACCCTTTACAATTCTTAAAAACTAAACAGACACAAACCTTTAATAAGCTTATTCTACTAATTATTTCATAACTGGGTTCTAACTTTAACAAAGTTTATCTTATCCATTGTTTCATAACTAAACATGTAATCTAACCTTTACATTACTATAACCATTCTGGTACAGTAACAACACTATAATCTAACATTTACATTACTATAACCATTCTGGTACATTAACAACACTATAATCTAACATTTACATTACTATAACCATTCTGGTACAATAACAACACTATAATCTAACCCAAAGTTTAAAAAAAAATATTTACAAGTAATTTCACAATGTTTCAAGTCCTTCTTTCTTTAATAACTGAAACAACTTCATTACAAAAACATTTTGTTCAATTAATAAATCTGCTTGTAAAAACACCACGTACCACTACATCAAATGCTAAGTATTCTAGTTTTGGAATTAAGATTTGCTCCATGATATATTTCCTGACCAAACCTCCTGTTATTCTATGGAACCTATCCTGTCACTCTTGGAGGAAACCACCTTAGAATACCACACATCTACTCTACTGAACCTATCCTTTATTTAGTCCACTTACCTAAGTTCTTTGCTACCTTGAGATGTCTTGCAGCGATTCAGTATACCTAGATTTGTATACCAGAGAGACACACACATTCATTACCAAGATTTTGAATCTTCATGTTTAAATAATTACCATTTGATACTGTACACCAATAAGTACAGTAATCACTATAAATAAATCAAATGATTTGTCTACAATATGTTTATTGAAATTGCATTAAATTGTTAATGCTTTCAAATAATAGGTGGGAAAGATTTCTGTAAAATTATACATAATATACATAGAGTAGATAGAGATCTTTTACAGTGGAAGGTCAAATTATTTCCCATGAGTATATCCACATCCTGTTTCACTGGAAATGACCAACAATCATGTGGCCTATACCCACATCGTAAGGGAACTATCAGATTTCTGTATATATATATATATATAATACTGTTTTTTCAGTCTGGAACAACTTCTAAAGACCTAGCTTCTAAGACTTCAACCACTTCACACTATACACACTATTTTCATTGTGTTGGTGAATGTGAATAAAGATTTTTTCATTGTATTTTAAATTGTGTTCAGTCTCTTTCTTCCTTAAACTCAGTCAAAGTCAGAGTCAGCGGGTGACTGACTCAGAACAATAGGTAGCTAGAGCAAAAGGTGTGAAAACTGCATGTAACTGAAAGAGTGAAAATTTTGAAAAATTCTATTTTATCACAAAGGGGTAGCAAACACATAGTATGACTACATACCACAAATGAAGCAGCACCAAGAAACTTATTTTTATGAGTAAGTTTGATGGAAGAAACAGAAGATTCCAATACATACAAATATAGTAGATGAATTCAAATTCGGAGAAGAGGAACCCACTTTGAGACTAATAATGCTTGGAGACGGCTTGAATGGGTAATGAAGAAAAACTTTTAATATAAGTTTAACATAATAGCAAATGTACAACGTTTCGACAAGATTTTGGTACCTGATGATGACAAAACTTTGTTGAAACATTGTACATTTGCTGTT
>NW_013742341.1:0-22079 GCF_000517525.1 Limulus polyphemus | reverse complement strand
ACTGTTGTCTGTGTCAGTACCATTATCATGGCTTTAACTGCCACCTTTTTTCAGGTAAACAGTAAAACTGAATACAGTATTTTTCTAATCAAAACAATACAAGGTTAGTTTTATAAAATAAACAATTTAGAGGAAAGTTTTAAAGGAAGGTAGGAAGACGTAAAACTCAGTAATTGTAACATACAACAAAGGTAAGCATTTTTAATTGTTTTTTAAAAAACACAATGAAATATTTATCTTTTTTTAATTTCAAAGATGCAAATACATAAACTTACAAATACCACATATAAAAAAGATATCTTATTTGTAAAAAGCTACATAATCTGTATAAAGTTCTTATGAAGTTTCCAACAAGTTAATATAGTTTTTTGTTGTTTTTTTATGGCAATGCAATAAAATGAACCATCACAAGATGCATAAAGTGTACACACCCAGGTGTGACATTTAAACAGTATTAATTGGTAAAATCTAAAATACCCAAGTCTTATGATATATACTACTGAGTATAGGATAAAGTAACTGCTAATTGTAGTGCATGTTTCTTAAAAATAAATAACATGCTTATAATAAGAAATTCAATTGAAGTATGTTTGTTGCTAAGCTTAAAGTTACACAATGGGTTATCTGTTCTCTGCCCACGCTGGTATACTGAAAGCCCTCAGACTTACCAATGAGCCATCAGAATGCCAAATGAAGTAAGTGCAACAGGTATTTTATCCCCCCCCCCCCAACAAAAACAAATTTCCTATACAAAAAAATGCAATTCAGAAAGTATTTTTACAAATGTAATAAATTGATTACTCATATTAACAAATTATTAATTCAGTTACTATTAAGTTTCATTGTACTGAAATTACACTTGTTTAGTATTACATGAAAAATGAGTTAACTCATGAAAGATAGTTGTGGAACAACATGAGCTATTTATTGTTAAATGTTCCCATCGGTACAGTGGTAAGTTTACAGACTTACAATGCAAGAATTCGGGGTTTGATCCCCCATTGTGGACAGAGCAGGTCGCCCAATGTGGCTTTGCTCTAAAACATACAAACAAAATACTCCTCACTAATACTTGTTTTCAGGCAATTTATTTTACTGAACTTGATGCCACATGTAAAATATCTTAGGTATATGTAAGTAAATGCTTTTTTATTATTACTGGAAATTGAGCAACATCATTAACACACCTGTACACTATATCACTTACATATTGCAAAAGAAATAAGCATTTTGAAATTTTTACAACTAACAGGAGGGGAATATCCAATTTTCACAACAATAGAATTATTTCAAAGTTTTAACTTGCTAGTGTGACAATTATTACTTTAAGGCATCCTTATAATATGTATGAATGGAATATTGAAACATTTTAAGAAAGTTATTTCCAGAATATAGAATTCTGCTTGAGATGTTTGAAAACTAAGAAGGCATTACCAAAGTTTTAGATTTTTATAATATGTAGTAGGAACATGTTATTTCAACAAATATAAGAAATAAAATACAATGTATATTTCTTTAAGATATCTATAACTTTGAGATGTAATATTTTGTTATTGAATCTTGAAAAATATTTTTTATCCATGAAACTTTAAATATGTTAATTGTTTACACAATTTTAAGTATAAAGAGTAAATTGTAAGAACCATCTATGAGGCTATTTATAAAACCTTAAACAAATCTCTCACAACTGTATTATAAAGCTATAATTGTCAATTACAATAAAGAAACTATCAAAATATATGTATAAGTTATAAACAGTTAGAAATACCAGAATTTAAAAAAATTGATTGCAATTATTTAATGTCATATATAACATTTTATTAAAAGGTCTGCATGACAGAGAGGCACACAACTTAGATATTTTCTTGACCACTGTCATTCCTCAAAGTAAAATTTACTTCAAAGCAGTCAACAGAGATCCGTCTGTCACTTGTACACATGATAATACAGAGTTAATAGCTCAAGATTTCTAAGAACCTCTGCATTAGGATCAGTGACATTGTCTGTTTAACATGGTTAAGGTTAATATAAAACAAAACAAGACATGCAGTTTACAAAATGAATTTTTAAAACCTTCTCTACTATATAAAGTATAATTTCCTACAGCAGTGGAACATAAAATTTTGTACAAAACAAAAGACAGTATGAATTATATATTTGAACATAAACAACACAAAGTAGTTTTGAATCATTGGTGGCATTTTTATTTTGCAATGTTTTTGTTTACGAGATGAAAAGTTTTGTATTTTCTGATAAATATATCACATAACATTTCTCTAGTTTCTAAAACATGATTCCTACCTTGATACTGGACAAAACTTTCATAAGTACATACCTCACTAGACTGGCTGACAAACATATTGAAATAAGTAGTTACAATGCTACAGCTGGCTGCTGTACACACAATGACCACCTCTGTCTATTTGTAAAAGAATTTTATCAAGAAATAATTTTCAATAAATCACAGTGTAAACCTAATGTGACCTAGCAATACATGTGCATTCAGAGCATGTAATACTGTTTTCATTCCATAAAGCATAAACTCACTGAATTCTACAACTGCCATGCAAGCCATACAAAATAGCATGAATATCTTTCTATATTCATAACTTAATAGAATATTTTCCTGTACAAAAGATTTCTTATTAAAATTCTCATTTATTCTGAGTATTAGCAACATAAATGATATTTTTTTTAAATGAAGGATAAAAACTTAAGATATGTTAGTGAGCATTTATTCAGAAAAAAAAAAAATGACAGTATTGAGAAACTTGCAAATAGCTCAATAATTACTTCTTGAAGCCATTCACTAAATTTTGTTGAAACATTAAAGAAATATTTAGATCAAAATAATGTAAGTTCAAGCTATAGAAAAGACATCAGGCTATAATGAACTTGTAGTATTTAAATAATTTTTAAAATATATGCAAACAACTTCAATTATTAGTTAGCTGAAATGTTAAGTGCCAAATTAACTGGTAAATTTCATTAAAAAAATTAACAATTATATAAACCCCTTTTAAAGACATGAATATATTAAAAAAAAGTGTTTTTTAAATCTTTCTTGCTGAAATATGGTAGAATCAGTCATATTAAAATAGGAATAAATTCAGTGGAAATTATTGACAAAATGGAGTTTCAATTACAGCTTTTCACTTGAAATTTAAAGTTAAAATTAAGTTTGCGGATTTGGTTTTACTTGAATAGTCCACCATTATTTACAAGTATAAGAAACAATGTTTAATTTCCCACTTTCAGCTTGTAGCTGCTGACATATGACTACTTCTGTCTACTAACTGGCTAGTGAGAGAAGATTGAGGGTGCTGCAGTGCTAAAAAATGGGAAAGCTCTTAGGTTTATTGTATTTTTAAGGCTCAGAATAATATTCTTATTAATATCTTATGTATATTTCATTTAATTTTGGTTGGTTTCCATAATATAATACATAACTTAGGTTAATTTGCATAAGTCATAAATTTTTACTAAAGTTATAATTTTCCTAAGTCAAATGTATTTCCAATAGGTACTTCCCTCTTCTCACAAGATTAACTTTTCTCGTTTTATGCTGCCCTCTATATGCGAACTTTTTCAGAAGGCTTGTCATAATCCTTCATCTTCCTTCTGTTGAAATCCAAAGTTCCAACACATCTTTCATGCAAATCATCATGCATCACCTCTCTACCAATAGGAGAGCACTACTATCATGTGACTCCCTCTACACATCACTACCGAATCATCACTTCAAAGTTTGGCAGAAGACATGAGCAACAGAAGATTGTGGGGAGGACGGACGGGAAGTGTGAGCCAAGGGAAGTACCTATCAGAAATACATTTTCAGTTAGGAAAATTATAACTTCCGATAAGGTACTCTCCCTCCACTTACATTATTTGCTTGCATCCCACATTGAAATGGAGGAGGGACCAGTACGAGGGAAGCACAGGCGTGTCCTCTGGAAGCATCCAGAATGAGAGAAACAGATCAGATGATCTGAGGAGGGGTACCGCACCACATCTGAGCCAGGTAGTTCTTCGCCAGGAACATCGACATGATCAGGAGGACCAGACACGGTGGAGCACTAAAGGATACCAACATCCTCGCAAGGGTAGGATGAGGATCATACAGTCCTCACCTCAAGTCCCAGAATCAAAAGAGAACCTAACAGGACAGAAATGGAAACAGGCCATGTAGACCTTCTGTGACCCACAACAAAGAAGGCAAGTTGAGAGGGAAAGATGGACAACCTGAAAGTTGTGTGAGGACTTATGTGGTTGGTTCACTCGATCTCCAAAACCTCACTTTGTGGGTACTGACATCCATGCGAGGGTAGGAGGAGGGCACCCAATCAGAGGTGTGAACTGCACTTGGACATCTCAACTCTGAGAAACAATCACTCATCCGGAGGATCTGGTAACTCCCTTTACACTGGCAGAACACCACCACCCTACTCTGAACTGAATGGTTATAGCCATCTTTGTGGAACCCATCTAGCAAGAGAAAAGTGTGGTGGAGAGTCCAGAGGGACAGCAACACCCAAGACAGTGCAATGGGTGATTTTGAAAAGCAGACCACACCGATTTATTCAATCTAGACATGGCAGGGATGGGTAGCAATCCTCTTCTGCTATACCCATGCCATCCATGGGTGGTACAGTCCAGGATGAACATATTATGATGCAATTGTTACGAGAAATTTACACTAGTGATCTTGTGAAACACCCCATCTCAAGGGTGAGCATACATAGCCATGGAAAATGTATAAGAATCAACAATGCTTACAGATTTGATATCAAGATGTCTGCTAATGGTTATAGCCATCTAAGTGAAACCCATTCCAAGTACAGACAGAATAACTGGTCAGGCACCACTCGCCACAAAGCGGAATCCAAAGTGAAGCTGAAGCAGGGGCCCCTGAAAGAAAAGAAAGCATAAGTGAGGGCTTACCTCATGTCACAACCATACCGAAGACTGTAGAATAGCAGCAGGTGATACCCTGAGGAAGCAGAAACAGTGATGTAGTATAGGTAGTGGGAGATGAATGTGTGGAGTTGTCCACATGCCCCATCGTAGAATCTCTTCCAATGGCCAACAAAGACAAGAGGCAAGGGAGAAAGTCAGATGATGGATTTGATGTGAGGAAAAACGTTAAAGGGATCACACTGGGAAGGAGACAAGGAGGAATAGGCCAACTGGGTCAAACATCAAACCCAACTGGTCAGGGTAACTGTGAAAAATCACGGGAAAAGCAAGGTTGCCAATGGATAAAAAGGCAAAAAATGAGGAACCCTGAAGGAAGTTGTGCGAGCAATTGAATATCGAAGGGCACAGACAGAATAGAGGAGTCTATCTGGATCAGGATGAGGGTAGAGAAGGGATATAGAGAATAAGCAGACAGGGGAAAAAGAACTTACCTTATCGAGCTGCAGAGGTCTTGGGAAGGAAATCCTGATCCAGATAAAGGATAAGGTAGGAGAAATGATACAAGGTCCTGGTAATGTCAAGGACAAAAATATCCAATCTATGATGCCCACAGGCCAGGAGGAGGAGGAAATATGCCTTCAAAGAGAGGTGAAACAGGAAACACATAGACAGAGGTAAAGTGCAGGCAGGAAGGACCATATCAATGTCACAGTCTGGGAGTGACCGACACCTCAGTGGCCAATGGAGCCGGGAGGTAAAGATCAACATGAAAAGCACAGGGGAAGCAAAGACCCTGCAGGAGCCGGAAAAACATAATGTATGGGATAATGCAGCCTGAAACCCTGAAATCGAGGAGACTGAAGAACCCCTCTCAAAAAGCCATGTGAGAAACTCCAAGATACAGGCAACCATTGGATAAGAAGCCTGGAAATCCGAATCAATGCCTCGGAGCAATAAATGCTCCATTTGCGTTGATGGATGGCCAAAGAAGATGGGCAATTGGAAGGGGCTAAGTGTGAAGCTAGCCTGCGAGAGAAACTGGAACTTCTTACCAAGAACTTGACAAAAAGGCAGGCATAAAGACAGAGGATGGATGGTGCAGAATGGAGGGCTGGTGACAGGAGAGGAACCACCTGCAGGTGGAGCAACTGAGGAAACCAAGGTGATTTGTGATTGAGAGCAGTGGCAAAGGCATACCCAGATGCAGACAGAGCCACAAAAAATGGCAGAATGCAGGGACCACTCCGTGAGATAAACTAGATCCAGATGAGAGGCTACGAGACTGAAAGCACTTGGTACATGACATGCCAGCAAACAAATGTGATGTTTGTGGGCCCAAAAATGAAGATCCATAGTGTGAAAACCTAGGGATCTGGACCTGGTGCCACCTTGGTGATTTTTGGAATGAATAATAACCAGCCAATGGCCGGCAAGATAAAGAATTTACTCCAAAGCCAAACGAACAGCCAGGAGTTTGAGAAGAGAACTGTCATTCACAGACCAATGACCTCCTGGTGATCCACCCAGTCACTTCAGCACTGAAGGAATGCATCTGTGAACAGATGTAAATCTGGCTGTGGAGGAGGAAGCAAGACCCCCACCGACATGTGGGCTTTGTTCAACAACCATTGGTGATCGTCTACAAGGGATGAGGAAACGGATGTATACAAGTATCCAAGGGATCTCATGCAAGGATCCATTGATCATGAAAGACCCATTGAAGAAACCACACATGGGCACTGATCATAGGTATTAGAGGGGTCATAGAGGACCACATCACGAAAAATGATAGAACCTCATGAGCTGTAGGTGAGGGAACAGACAGGGCTTTCCAAATGGCCTGTTCCATAGAATGGAGCCAGAGTGAAGGTTGGGCCCAACTGAGATGGGTGTTGAAGAAAACACCCAAATGATTAAGGTATTGGATAGGACAAAAGAAATACTTCTCCAATTAGACCAACCATCCCACCCATGCATCTTCGGCCAGGAGCTGACAAGTGTGACAGGCTGATTCCCATTCAGGATGAGCAGGAAGAAGCCAGTCATCCAAATAAACATGGAAGTGCAACCCCATGGCATGAATATGTTGAGTAAAGGAGCGGACTACACGAAAAAATAGGTATGGTGCTGAGGCTAGGCCAAAAAGTAAGGCACACAACTAGTACAATGGATAAACCAAAGATATGGATGGGAATGCTCCACCACAGGAATGTGTACCTAAGCATTGGAAATGTCCACCTTGGTCATCCAAAGACCTGGAGAAACTGCCCACCAAAGAGAAAGGTATGTCTCCATGGTAAAGTGAGGAGTGTGATCATACTAATTGAGATAGGATAAATCGATGACAGGATGCCAGTCCTTGGTCTTCTTGGGAACCACAAACTTGTGGGAGTAAAACCCCTGACAACCTGGTTAGCTGGTTCGAAAGCCTGTTGTGTTATGAGGTCTTGAACCACCTCTGACAGATGCTGGCATGTCAAGAGATCCAGAGTAGAAGGAAGAGAATTGAGAACACTGGATAATGGAGGAAGGGAGAGAAAGGAGATAATAAATCCCTCCAAGAGCACCTTGTGAACCCAGACACTGGCCAAAAAAAGACACCACAGATGAACGAAATTCAATAGACAAGCCCCCACTGGGCCCAAACAGACCACACAGTCACTGGTACTGCTGTTGGTGGATTGTGCATCATCGAGTAAATCATCGAACTGTGGCACTGCAGGAGGGTGGGACAGGAAGAGATTGGGAAGGGGAAAGTTGGGGACAGGAAATGATGCTGTGCTTGGCCCTTATTGAGACAAACGATTTACCAATTGAGTAAGGATAGAATGTCAATAAGAGGGGTATGGGGAAAAATACTTACAAGGATACAGAGGTTCAGGGATGAATTGTCTCACCTGCTTTCCATGAAGAACTCAAGACTTATTTGGCTCATCACAACCACTGGGAATGGTCCATTTCTTAGTGTTGGGGGTGGCTTATACTACTCTTCAAGGTTGACACCCTTGTCATACTTCAGACTGACATCTACACAGTTTCATAATAGAATAATTACACTGACCCAAAGGAGGTCTAACCACACTGACCCCCCAATGGCTTGGCACTAGGAAAGCAAGGGTTCTCCCACACCACTAGAATAGATTGGTTTGTTTGTTTGTTATTAAGCACAAAGCTACCCAAAGGGCTATCTGTGCTCTGCCCACCACGGGTATCGAAACCTGGTTTCTAGCTTTGTAAGTCCGCAGACATACCGCTGTGCCACTTGGGGGGTCAGAACAAATTGGAGGGGCGGAAGTTGCATAGGAAAGAACACTAGAGAAGTGCATGGACATAACAGGAATCATCTTATCTGCATATGACTGTGCAATGAATTAACACAAAGCAATCTTTTTGGGTGGTTCTGTAGCCACTTTCTTGTACAGTCTGAATGGTAATAAAAAACATACACAGTGCTGAAGTAGTCAGGTGGAAAAATCTACCTCATGGGTAGGCACTACTAGTTTTCACACACTGAAAAAGAGAAAATATTTCTGATACTACAGTGATCATTTATGATAGAATTGTTCAGTACTGTGCAGTACCCGTGTGAGCTACTGAATGAAATTACTATGGTATAACAGCTTTCTTTTGCATAAGTAGCATTCTCAAAACAACAGTAAAATTTAATCAAATCAAAACAAAAACAGTTAAGTGCAGTTGGCAATGTTTTCCCTTTATGAAAGATTTGGCTGATAACTAGTAGCCAAAGATGACATGATGTACTACTGTTAAAACTACAACATCATGGAACTTAATGAAGCTAAATTCTCTTGCTGTTCATTATTCTGTGATTTTTTTTCAGGGTTATGAATGATATATTAAACATTACTGGTTCATATATTTAACTGTTAAAAACAATTTGTATCACGATGTAGAAACATGAGAAAATTCTGGTGGTAATTTTAAATATATTATAAGTTATTTTGAGATCAGTTTTAGGCTAGGTCTAAATATGGTTCAGATTTATTAATGTGCTTCATGCCAGTTATACAATACACAATTTTTGAAAGTAATGTAAAATGCATTTATATTGTATTGAAGCACAGTAACATTTACAAGAAATATAAATGTCCAGTCTGAAAAAATAATAGATCAATAACATAAGTATAGTTTTATATATTATTATCAATTTATAGTATTGAATACCAGAATATTTAAACATTTTTTTTTATTTAAGATCCAGTAATTTGAAAAAAGTTGAATTGCTGTTATGTGCTTCATATCCTGCCAGAAGAAACTCAGGTAGATAGAATTTTACACATGCACAATAGTAAAAATACAAATCATAAAATTACAAGTACATTTAAGATACACTATAGATTTACCTTGACCATCATAACGTATCAGTGTAGTTAATCATACTATCATTGTTCACAACATTAAAAAGAAATATCCGGAGGTATCTACTTAATATTATTTGCAGGTGGAAGAGGAACTAAGTTACATCTGCTAATTTATTTTGTAAATGATGTTCATAAATAGTAATAAAGCTAGGTTGAAACTGTTGTGTGTCTGAAGTTTAGTTAGGCAAATCTCTGAAAGAAAGCAATGACTTGTATGGGAAAGTGAAAAGTACAGATTACATTCCTAAAGTGAATATGCATATCCACATTTGACACTCTGAACTAGAATAATACATTATTCAATGTAATGATGAAAATCAGCAAAATATATATATATACTTGTGGATATCTTATAACAAAGATAATAGATTTACTGAATTATTATATGATAAGTTTAGTTTTTCTCACATTATATGGTTTTTTAGTTCATGCTCAAGTATGAAATTTAAGAATAATTCATTGACTCAAAATCACAAGCCAAACAGAATATGATACATAACCAATAAATATCAATACGTAACTACCCTAGTTCTGTTTTAGGAAATTTAGTCCATGGAATAAATAAAAGAGAAAAGGATACACAAGTGATAAATATCAATATATAACTGTCTTGACCATGTCTTTAGGGAGCCCAGGACATGGATTACATCTCCTAGTGAGAAAGGACTGATGGATGATCTTTTCTTTTCTTCAAGGTTTTTCAAAAACTCATGTATACCACCTCTAATATCAACTTGAAACACTGTGAAAATGAAGAATTAGAATAAAAGTATTTTTTACATCCAAACATCAGTATTTTACTTTCACTATAAATTTAAGAATAAAGTTCAATCTTTTACACTTGTTTTCATTTCAAAATTAAATAGGTAACTGAAAATAATCACCATGCAATATTATTTAAGAAGCATACATTTTCCTTAGCTGCTTTTTTTAATGTTGATTAACTCCAGTTCTTATACAAGTGAATACATAAAAACAATGATTGTTATATGAAAATTATAACATCACTAAAGCATAAGATACACAAATGATATATTCACAGTGTTTATGTATAGTGTCAATTATATTATGATGTAAATGTTTCTATCTAGAAACATTCATCTATTGTCTTCTTCAAATGGTATCTTACAATGACAGTTAGGGTACTATGTAAAATTGCCTTTTTTTCTACCACTGTTAAATTTTAAAGTGGTATCTTAAAAAATCAATGAAATATCACACTTCAAACCTAGCAGTTTATGTAAATAACAGAGGCTTGGTGGCCACCATTATGTATTAGTAGTCTTTTCACTCAACCTTACCTGTGACAGTCTTTCACTCTGCTTGACTGAATACACACAAAGCAGCCCCTTGTACTTCCATAAGTATATGAAAGTGAATATCTTTTACTTGACCAGCTACCTTACAATATAGCACGTGTTTACATATAGCTTATCTTCAATAAATACATACCCAAGTGAAGCAGTAAATTAAATAAAGTTTACTGCAAAAGTACTAAAAACACAACCACTGGATCAACAACACGGAGCAGTATTCTTTTTAAAAATAAGTTGTGATCCACTCTGCGGTCATATAATAGGTATAAGTACTAGATTCGGCTCCATTTTCATACAAAGTATCTACAAAGAAACTGCTTGTTATGGAAGTATTTCAACATTATTATTTCATATGTGTCAGTAACATCCACTTTGCCAAGTGTGAGACAACAAGACATTGTTCATGTTAGTCTAACACTTACATTAGCATTAGGTTTGTCTTTGTCTGTTGGGAGAAGCGATGGTAATATTCATATCATATAGACTGAACTGCAAGACACTCAGCTCCTTGCAAAAATTACTGGGGGAAATCTCAAATGCCTGGTCAAATTGAGAAATCGATACAGTAGCCTTATCAGAAAATTAAACCAGGAACCAAAAAATACAAATGACAAAGTGAATGAGAGTCGAGCAAATAAAAAATGCCTGTATCTGAAAAGTTCCCAATAAAAATAAACATGTTGTTACACACAAGTTCCAAATCAAGAAGTGGTGATTAAACAATCAGTACAGAGGAAGTCAGCTGTGCTAAGAAGGTGTTTCGCACTCCTATTGGTGGAGGTTTGTCACATGCTCACTTGCATGCTACAATGCAGCAATAACACACGGAAATACAAGTTTAGGTTGGAGCCTCAAGACTAGTGGGGACCAAAAAATTTTTCATATAAAGAGCAGCATAAAATTGAGGAAAGCTAATATGTGAGGGGAGGTAAGGTATCCTGTCAAAATGTAGTGTTTAAAAATGTAATAGGCCTAATACTAATGTGTTATGACAAATATAATTGTAATAAGATCAAAGATGTAGAGCAGTATACAACTATCCTAGATTACCTAGGACTGTTATAATTTTTATCACGTATATTCAAAGAGAGATTAACTCTCAACTCCTAACTTATTCAAGCCTCTACACCACCTCTTCACCTGGGTATGATTCATACCACAAGACAGAGGTCATACAGAAGCTTCGTGAAGAAATTACAAGGACCGCTGTGGTGTGTAATCTTGGCATTAGGCAATGATTAAAACAAGTTATTAACTGCATATTATGCTCATAAAGATGTTAACTAACTGCAGCACAACTGCATGAAATTAAAAAAAATTCTGTATAAGCCTGAATAATATTGTAAAAGGGTAAAAACCTGGCAGATTTGATGCAGCAATCTGTGTTTTCCCTTGTCACCTTTTTATCCTGAAAATGCAGATATACATTTCACTACTGATGGCAAGACTCTTGTTCTAAAAATGTCCCTGTCCTAATTCTTACCTTGCTTTCACATTGTGTTCACATATCAATTTAAGTTTATTCCACCACAAGTTCAGTATGATCTTAGGAATATCGTTCCCAAATCATAATTTACAAATTAAACTGTAAAAAAAGGTCAAACGAAACAAATAAGCACATTCAAAATAAACTTTAATTTCTGCAAAAACAATCCTTGCTCACAGCACAAAAATTTTATTTTTATAATGTAACTCATGTAAATCTGAAGCCAAAAGGTAAATAGTTAGTAATGTAGTATGGATGTATAAAAAATTACTTTTTTTTGCAGAAGAATAAAATTAATTCAAGAACAGCAAGTATATAACAAAAACAAAATTGTTATTTATTCCAAATGTTGTTCCTTCTCATAATTTTTGTCAGCTTCTCATTAATGTAATATGTATATGGCTAGAACTAGGCAGAAGGTGACTGTACGGCACAAAGAAAAAGAGGTAGGATCCCGTGAATACTACACTTTCAAAATCTTTGTGCTGTATCCAACAGTCCTAAGTTACCTATATCAATTATCATTTTCATTATATATATATCTGAGGGTATGTTAACTCTTACCATGCCATCTTGTAAAAACCTCTGTAAAAGTTGTACAAACTTCACTTGGTTATAACTCACACATCCGATTTATAAAGATATTAATTAAATGCAGCACACCTGCATAAAAACTTCTAAGAAATATTTCTGAATATGCCTGAATAAAGAAATGTTCTTTACCTGAATATGAGTGAGGGTTAAATCTGGCCATTTTGGATTGCTATATCTTATATTCACAGGTGTTGTTTTAAATAAAATGTGATTTTTGGACTTTATAAGAAAAATAAATTGTGCACCTTTATAGAAAGAGTAATTAAAATTGATAAAACAATTATCTTAGACTATTTAAATAGAAAGTCATTAAAGAAGACAAAATATTTGTAGAAAAACTAATAAAAATTGCTAAATAATTATCTTAAACTACGAGTTATGTTAACTAACTATATTTAAACACAAAAACCCTTTCATGGATTTAGTTTCTTTTACATTTATTCTACTGAAGAATATTATGACATATACATCTATCAAGAAGACTCCAGCCAAAAAGCTAAAGCTTTTAGTTATACAAATTTATATAGTGCTGTAAATTTTCAAAAAATGTAAAAATTTCCCTTTACTTTCTCTCGAGCTCTCTCTTAACAAATATGCTATTCCTTTCTTTTAATCCTGCTGCATATCTCTTTGACCATTATCATTAGAATTAAACCTTCAGCTCTCACTCTCTTCTTACTTGCACATGTAATATACATTAAAGTCAATCAGGTAGTTTAACATTTCCTTCATTAATATCTAAATCACTTGATTATCAGTAAGAAAGCACAGAATTTTTGTATAAAACGTCATATAACAAAACAATATGTTTTTACATATACAGTGTAAATGTATGTAATTTGTGATAATCAGCCAACAGTCTTTACTACTGAATTCTGAATGATTATGTAACATGACAATCACAGTTAATTCTTTATACATTCACAAGTTCTCTGGTGACTTGATGGTAACATTGAAAGCTTACAGTGATAGAATTGCAGGTTTGATTGTTAAACTGTCAATATGTTATTTTAATATACATTTTACGTTACAGGGATAATTTATCTGATTTAATGTTACTATAAACCATATGTTCACCATAATGAGCATTAATTTTTCTTTTACGTTCATAAATTAACAATCACACTACCTCTTGTTTACAACTTTTAGAGCATTATCAATGATAGTAGAGAACACTATACTTATAGGAGTATTATCACTGAAAACAAAATTTGCTGATTATAATACTTAGTAGTATATACTAAACTTTTGGTAATTTATTATATGTATAATGTACAACATTTTCAACTTCATGCAACATGTCATAGAATATTAGCTGAAAATATGAAAAAATAAGTATAGCAAGAAATTATAAAATACAATTTTTTTATAATAGAAAAATCATAATGCAAAAACACAACTAAAAAATAAGTTTTAAATATACATAATTACCTTAAAATAGAATATTTATAATTTTATTTATAATAATCTACTTTTACATTGTAATTAAAAGGTTTGTTATACCTAGCTCCTTTAATAACATGATAATCATGTTTATTTGAAGTTGATTAGTAAAAATACATTTGAATGTTGATTATATAATAAGAAAAACCAATGACAACTGTTTGAACACACTACAAAAAAATCAGTGAAAGTTAGTAAAATATGTAGTAAAGCAGATCATTATGTATATACCTATCCATGATTAAATAATTACCTAATTCTAGTGACTTCAATTTAGCCTCCTGGTGTGAAAAAACAGCACTTCTAGAATTATTCTTCCGTTTGTTTTGGAAGCAAGTAATGATGCCTGTACCATCATCAACTGTAATCAAAGCAAAACATAGTATGAAATTACTTTTCTACACCAAAACAACTTGAATGTTAATTTGATGAAAATGTAGAGATAGTCTGAGTTAATGAGATAATTTATGAAAAAATGTAAGATGTACCTGTACAATCATTTGAATGTCTGTACTATTTTGTAATCTATCTTTCTCTCTATGTCATACATACACACAAAACTAACACTTTTTTATTTGATCTGTTATTACATTTTATATAGGTATGAATGTAAATGTATATATATATATATATATATGTGTACATGTTTGCACCTTCCTTTGTTCTTTCTTCTGTTATTAAACCTATCAATTTCTTCATACTAATTTACCTAATTGCAATAACAATACTTATTTCTGTACATATTTCAAGTACATGGTTGTTTCAACAGTCCTTTCATGATGATGTAACTTAGTATTGTTCCTGTTTCTATGATGATTATTGAGTTCATGCTCAAGCTTTTTTTAAAAAAAAAACACTTTTATATTCCATTTTGGAATACAAGAAACCTCATTGCATTATCTCTCAAGCAATTCCATGTGGATATGTCCAGCCAGATGGGACTTTGGTTTCATGGAACTCACACCCCTTGGGCTTTCCCCTTCTGTCACCATTTCAGGGAGGAGCTCATCTTTGTAACTGATCAGCACTAGCCCCTCCACCATTCAATGTGTGATTCTAGCTCAATGGTGCAGAGAAGTAAGTAGCATTTCTGAAGTATTTCAGATAAATACTTAACTCTCTGCACCACCTTCCCACCCTACTTCCAATTTATTTTATTTGCCTTATCAAGAATAAGCCTATGATCATGTGCTAGTGCTCACAGAGATTACTATGCATGGTGGTTGTGTCGCCTTCCAATTGGTGAAAAACCACAACGTTATGATGATTAGTTCATAAGCTGACACATGTAGGGGTGGGATTTTGTTCATGGCTTAAAGCATTTGCAGAAAATTCCATAGCAGTTGTGTGCAAGGTAATTTCTTAGAGGTGCAGAGAGATAAGTATTTCTCTGAAATACATTTTCAGGTAAGGAAAATGTTAACTTCTACTTCTGACATATTATTGGCAACAGGAGAGCCATATAATACAAAATTAAACATTAACATTTGTGGCTTACATTGTAACACTATATTTTTTTAAAATAAGGTGTACTTTTGATTTTATTGCAAACTACTAAAACAAAGTTACATATGCCAAAATCTAGTTTCACGAGTCCAAAGTTCACAAACTGCTTAAAATTAAATACCTGAAATTACATACCTCATGATTATAGGCAGCATTTTTGATGCTATCTTGTAAGCCAACATAACCTACCTGTATATGTAGAAAAGAATGGTTAAGTATTTGATAATAAGATAATGAAATGTATTAATTAATGCAGAGTTATTGTCGTTTTTAGCATTTATGTTTTCTTCATGTACTTATCAGGCATTATCTGTGTTTCCTTTTGAGTAAACTTTTTTACTCAGCCTCATACATGATTTAAAATAAACTAACATCATTTGGTTCTCTTTTGAACAGATAAATGCTGTAAGACATATAATGTGCAACACTTACATAGATGTGAATATAATTATACTAAAGTTTTCAGTAGTAACAATAAATTGTTAGGTATTCCAATTTCATTTGTTATGAAAATAAAGTATAGTATTTAGAAATTTGGAATTTAATGCTAGAAGTTTTGTTATCTCTATACAGTTTGTGCTAGGAGGATTCAAGTAAAGTATTGTTTATAAGACTTAGATCTAGTATCTCAAAGTTACAGTTTAAAAATGCACTGAATGTTGGCAAAGCAATTTTTTTTTCTTTTACACATTCCTCTTAATTTGACTATTGTTATTTGAAAATCAGAGGCATGTAAAAATAGTGCTTCAGATCTGTTTTTTGCCTCCAACAAGTCACTGCTCAAGAAGACATTCAATATCAGAACTCATCAGTTGGGCTGGATGAGGAGATGTGAAAGATTCCCTGAAACGCTACTTATGTATGCAGTATAATAAATGAAAAGTTACTTTCATTAGATATCTATTCATGTAAATTACTAACCATATTCTTGTAAATAAAGTAAGAAAATCAATATGTAATTACCCTTCATTAGGTTTTACATTAGAGATGCGGTATTATACACTTCCAGGAAACACCTCAAAAGAAAGTTGGGTCAAACTGGTCTCTTACTGAGGAGAAGGTACAACTCACAGAGAAAACTTTTCATATCAAGATAATCAGCAGCTTAGGACTTGGGAAGTAAGTATTCTTCCATACTCCACTAGAACAATAGGAGGGAAGGAAGGAATACAAATTGGGAAGAACACCAAAGAGTGTGTTTGGACAGTTGTCACCAGGTACACTCACCTGGAACTGGGTTCCCACTCAGAGACAGTGCAATGAGTTATTAAGACTAAAGACAGCAAGTGTAAGCTAGGTTTAAGAGCAAGACTGCACTGCACCTGGTGCCATTTTTTTAACAATTTAGATACAGCAATGTTAATTATAGCACTATATTTCCAAAGTTGTCTTGCAGAAAACCCCATCTTAACAGTTGGCATTGAACAGAGGCAGATGGATTTAATACTTCCCATTCCATCCTACTTGATGTAGATTTCAGGTAAGTATTCCCTGTGAAGCAAAGCCAGCCACTTGGTGGGTACCTATGGCACCATGCATAAGGAACTTAAGATGTAGTTCCTCATGTAACATTTGATCTGTTGAGTCTTTGCCTCCTCCTTTTCATTTGTTTGTATTTATTGAGGAACTTGCAATTGTACAGAAATCATTGTACACACAAGAAGGTGCCAGGAAATGTACAAATGACATGGAGATAACTGAAAAACATAACAGGCAAGATTTACTAAACTAGCACCTCTGGGTTGACTGGGGAATGGTGAAAACCAGAGGCACAGGAAACTGCCAAGTAATGTAAGTAATGGGAGACTTACCTGTAGTCCACATACCAGCCTGATAGATCTCCTCCAAAGACCGATGATGAAAAGAGGCAAGAGAGGCTGTGATGTGCCAAAACTGCTGGAAAGAAATGTAAAAAGTGCATGGTCAGAATCATTCAAAGAATAATATGCAAGATGGATGATTTGGAAAACCTAACCAGTTAAAGTGGAAGGGGGCTATTGTAAAAAATTGGGGATGTTCATTTCCACAAAAAAGGGCAGTCCAAGCAAGACAGCAATGGACAGCCCATATAGGACACAAAAGATGATCAAGATTAGAAGAGGGAAGAGAGATGGAGAAAACATCTGATCACCCTCCTGAGCAGCCAAACTCTTTGGAAGAAAGGAGTGGACTGGAAACAACATTAACAGGTCCCCATGATAGAGAGTATGGGAGGCATATAAGGCATAAATGTCTAAATGAGGACATCCACAAGCACGAAAAAGGACAAATATATCTTGAGAGAAAAATTATACAAGGAACAAGAGGCCAATGGCTTGAAGTTTGTAAGTAAGTGCCTGAAGAACCAAGCAAAAGTCCTAGTACGAAAAAAGGACAGGACAAGGAGAGCAAGGAGAAGAGATTATTGCCTGGATAGAGGTAGAAAGTTCTGGACAAACCTGGATTCAACAAAACAGATAGGAATTAGATAAAAAGCCAGGTGAAGAAGAAAGTAAAATGTGGAGTTGCGAAACAACCTAGTTTGAGAGAGTGGCATAGAGACCAGTGGTTGTAGATAGCCCATTTACATTGACAGAGGGCAATAATACAAGGCTGACAAGAGTGACATATATTATATATTAAGATGAGAATGCAACACCCTGTCATGAAAAATGGATATTCAAGGTCAACTGAGGAGAGAGAACTCCAAGGTGGAAGATGCAAAAGCATCAATCTGAAGGATTCCAAAATGATAACAAATCTAAAAGAAGATGAAAGGATTTAAGAACCACTCCATGAGATGTATCCTGTCAAGACAAGAGAAACAATCCACCACCAGATAAAAATCCTAAGGATATGAGTTGTTGCAAGGAGAATAAATATGATGACTGTAGACCCACAAAAGGAATTCCAGAATGGGAAAGCACATGTCCCAAGAATGGGTGCCTCCCTGACAGTTGAATGAAATAATGACCATAGACTTGTCTGAGTGAAGTATCACAAGATGACTGGACAACCCAAATTGAAGAAGAGGGCAATCCCAATAAGCCACACTCATCTCTAGAAAGTTAAGATGTAGGGAATGCTCCTCTGGAGACCAGACCCTGGAGATAATGGTAGTGTTGAGAACTGAATCAGGATTTGTTGGAGTGATCAACTCACCACAACAAGGGATATAGAGAGGAAGGTAGAGACACAAGAGTGGATAATGGAATGCAGAACATGTTCCTATGATTCATCGCAGCCCACTGAAGGGGATGGATGTGTATATAACCAAGATAAATCAGGGATCATAGGGAAGCAAGAGTTCCCAAATCTGAAAGAGAAGAGCCTTGAATACCAAAATTGAGCAGATTTTTGGAAAGAAAGACAAATAATGGAGGAGGAGTATCCCAAGTAGAAATAAATGACATGAGAGATTGGGGATTAAGAAACATAAAGGGCCAAAGGAGTTCCAAAGATGAGTAGGACAAGCAATATAAATGGACAAACAAAGTAAAACAACCAAGGACATTATGATACAAGAGGTAAAGCAAATAGAAAATCACATACCTGATTCACGAGTGTAGCAAATAGAAAAGGGAAAGAACCTGTTTCTCATCAGAGAGAAAAGAGCCAGAAACAAAGGTTGGAGGTAGAAGAGCTGGCCAAAATCATCCACAAGCAAGACAAACTCCACAGAAGGTAAAGATATAAAATGACTAGGAACCTGACCTGGTAAAGAAATAGATAGAAGGGAATCAACAATCTGATGTACCTACTGGAAACATCATCAGTTAACTTGTTCATACACCATCGTACATCACAGCATAATAATGCATAGGAATGGGATTCTAGCTGGAGCCAACCAAATGCTAGATCTGTTTGTACTGCAAAACAACTCCCCATGATGTCAGAGAAGTATATATATGAGCAGATGAAGCTGGGAAGAAGGAAATTTAGCAGGAACACCATAGTACTGCAACTCCTGTCCAACCAAAAAATAATGTTGACAATATTAGATGATTAAACAAGACAAAAAGAATTGAAGGGATCACTTGAGACATTTCAGTGATCTTCGAAGCTAAAGCCAACCAAAAGCTAGAGACCCATTTATACCCCAAAACAGTTCCCCATTCTGTCAGAGAAGTACATATGAGCAAATGAAGCTGGGAAAAAGGAAACTTAGCAGGAACATCCACAGTACTGCAACTCCTGTCCAACCACAAAGAATGTTGACAATATTAGATGATGAAATAAAACAAGGTGATTGAAGGGATTGCTCTAGATGTTTCAATAACTTTTAAAGTCTCAGTGGAAAATTTTAAGTGTACATGACTCTTTACTACAACCCATTTCAAAAAACTTAAGTATATGTATACAGTGCTCCAGGTAATTTTTTGCTATGGTCAGTATGGTACCTAAAACACTTTTCCTCTATCAGTATATAAGGGTTTGAATGTATCAATATTATCTTATTGTGTATTTGGCCTCAAGAAAGTACTACAAAAACACACACACACACAATTTACTTTTCATTTTCTGAATTCTCTGTTTGTATGGTTGTGAAAGCCTCACCCTTCTTCTGTTTTTAGCACTGTCCCATATTTTAATTGCAAAAATGGGATCATACAATGAAATTTCTGGGCCTAACATTACAATTCTCATTATACAATCTATCTTTCCAGTTTTCACAGAGCATCTGAATTTTGTCTTGAGCCTGTTTTACACAGAAAAGGCTCTTTCATAATCAATGCTTGTCATACAAAAGCATAAAGCTATTTGACATAATTTTGCCACATTAGGAAATTGATCAACAAGCAGTTTAATAACCCTTCTACATAAATGTTTAGTGCCTTTCAATATGCCTTTGAATCTAGGTAATTCATTTTGTGCCAGATAATTTTTGTTAAGCAAGGGCATCACTTCCGTTTCAGTGTTTTTCTCAGCATAACTTGAAATTCTGGCAAGTTTATTGGTTCCACAAAAATCTGTAAAATCAGTAATAGTCCAATTTGCTAGATCAAAACCTGAAATATGTGTACAGCAATAATGTTATGAAAAAACAACAACCTGATATTCATTTAAGTAGTCTAAGAGATTATGCAAATAGTATACAAAAATTTTAAAATGCAAATAAGTATAAGTTATTCCTATCATGAAATTCACATTTCGTGCAGATACTTTATTTTTTAAAAATCAGATTTTTTTGTGTACAACTTACTTTTCATGTTTACTAAAATATTGCCAATTTTCATGAAGATACTCACTGTAAATTTTGAATTACAGTAATCATTAATTTTTCAATATGGGCTTGGTCCATTGCGTGAGCAACATTGCATGTTGTGATATGCACACTTTTAGGCATACAGGTGAGTAGAGACTGTAAGACCAGTATAAAACAAAGGGAAATTACTGAGATACAGCTAAAATAAAGAGAATGGGAAAAATAAACAAGTTTCCAAACTGTCAAAAACATTGATAGTTGAGAGTACTGTCGGCAATTCTACAATTTACCATCAATGCATTGCTATCAGGATATTCATAATCACAATCTATCAATAGTTCGATGTATTATTAAACTTCTAATTGTGGATTGCTTGTCTTTTTAAGCACAATGCAAGTATTTCACAATGTGCAACCAGTAGGCACTTGAATTCATATTGTTGTGTCAGCGAGGTCACGTGACAAGTATCACGCCACATCCTTCTAGAAATAACCTGTTCCTTCATGAATTGTCAGGAGACTACTAGATTGGGGGTAGTCTGGTATATATAAGATGGCCACAACGTGACGGGACAATGAGTAATTGAACTGCAGTCAGAGTGTGTGTAATTGAACTGAGTATTGTTGAAGTTGAGCACGTGAGACGTTCGTTGAGAATTATAGCACGACTGTTGAAATTAAGTGTATCGCAAAGTTATATTCAGAAAGAATAAACCAGTTTTATTTAAGAAAGGACTTGTGTCGCTAAAGTTTAGTCGGAAAGAATTTACGGAAAATTAATTAACGAACGGAGGCGTAACAATATTGTAGCATATCAGTGATAGTATATCTGTAACTGACACAAGTAAAATAAAAAAGAAGTATCTCTCAAAACAATATGCATATCTTACATGGATATGGTAGCTGTCTGGAGCACTGTACATGTATATGTTTTCCTTTTTTACTTAAGTAATTGTTTTGTCTTTTCTTATATGTATCTCTATTGTATTTCACATCTATTTCATTTGTATATTTAGTCATTTTAAAACGTTATGTAAAAAGGTCACCATGTACATATGTCTTATCATTAGTTTTTTTATGTTTCTTTTCTTTTGATGTAATATATTGTATATGATGAATGTACTACTGTACATATTTTATAAAAGGTATATTCCATTCTTGCACTTTTGTTTCTCATGTCTTTTCTATTACATGAAGAAATTATATTATTGTAGAAGAATTGTTTCTAATAGTAAAGGGTTATTTCAATGC
>NW_013742340.1:0-12752 GCF_000517525.1 Limulus polyphemus | reverse complement strand
CCCATGATATATCACACACTCTGAGCAAAAATACCCATTAAGGCTAATCAATACAAGCTTCATTCTGGTGAATGTAGATAAAATAGATATGAATGTTCAACTATGTCTGGAAGGTGTTTCTTATAGAATGAAGGTAGTTGTATTCAGTCTTATTTCTAACATTGCCATTACTGTGATAAATGTACTGTGGAGTTTATTAGGCAGTTTGACTGTGCAAAAAGTGACCTGATGTTGCATGAGTGTACGTTGGAGAGGAAGATACAGCAACCATATGCACACATAACTGGTGTTCTGTGGTTTACCACAGATAAAGCCTATTGTTTCCAGGTTTGTGTAATATAACAACAGAGCACAAACATGAAATGTATTGTTTTGTGTCCAAGAAGTAAGTTCCATTATCATTAACTCTGGCACTTATCTTCCCTAGGATGGATGAGGCCTCATTGTTATTCTGCAATTATGGTGATCTGTTATTCATTTTCCAACTACTGGAATGACCATCATCTCAGTAAGCAATGTGGAAGTATCAAAGACTAGTGATAATGCTAGAGTTCAATCCATCATGCTGAGTCCTGAGGTCAGTTGACAGTTACCAACACCTCCTTGTTGAAATTATTTCCATGGTCTATGTGGATATCTTCCAATACTCCAAACCTGGCTCTTTAGTGCTCTCCCAGTGCATCAATCATGCACTGTACTGACAAGCCTCAGTCCACCTTGTGAAGTATTTTATGGCCAAAAGTATTTTAAGGCAACCTTTTTGTGTTGTCATAGATTGATCAACAATATCCAGAGCTGTTCTCTGTGGTGTAGAACCAAACAACTCTCTGCTGGAATTTACCCTTTTTATGCTGGCCTTTTTTCTAGGTGGCATACAATGTACATTGTTGACACCAGCACCAAAAGTCTTCTTTCAAATGCAGCCAGCAGAACTACTTTTAAAAGCTAACACAGGTGTGGTTGATATCATGGTATCATACGGTCTTTGTTAAATCTGTATAATCTTGTGCCTCAAAGCTTTGGGTACCAATAAATGCAACACAGATTAAGAAAAACAGCTTGGTGGTTGGTAATAATGGTACAAAACATCTTCCTGCACTCATAAATGCTCTTACAAATACCATAGGTTGCTTGAACCTGTACTATATTTCACAACCTTAGCTGGTAGTTCTAAATCCTTCAGTTGGTCTTCCTGGACAGAATACCACTAACTCTGTGTATATGAACATTGTTTCATCTTGAAGCATGCCTTTTTATCTACTAGAAGACCATTTTAAAATTCTCAGGAACAGACTCAAACATTCAACCAAGCACTAAGATGTCTCCAACATACACCATGCACCTCTCTCTTTGAAGCCCCTTGTTGTTAAGGGACTTTATTTGTTTTGTAAGCTTTTGGGTGAAAGTTTAGGTGCTAGCACAGATTTTCATCACTTAAAATGCCATCTGAAATCTTCCTAGATAGATGCAGTCTTTTAACAATGCCTATCAGCTATATTGTCCTCTTTGAAGCAAAAACTCATATAGTCTCTCATACAAAAAGCAATTTTGGGTCTGCTTTTATCATTCAGCTATTATCCACATGCCAGGTGTAAAGTGTTGAACCAATGGAAACCTTCAAACATATTCATGTATTTGTAGCAAGGGAAAGGCATCAGTGTCAGTTACCACATTCTCTTATATAAAATCAAAACCAAACGTGCATATTTACAGAATATCATTACTAAGGAAAACAAAGCACTTTTTGAAGGCTGTATGATACTACCCTTCAACATTTACTGTATCTTGGCATTGACTACATCGCCAGTGTTCTAGGGAAACTTTGCAGTGGTTGCTTAAGCAGATGTGCATCACCTGTCTCTGAGAAGCATAGGGTTACCATTGTTTGACCTAGTTGACTATTTGATCTCATAGATGCTCCAGATATTTAACCATTAAGTCTTGAGTTGCTGTCATTCAATTGTGTTGAGTCTATTTGTATAATTATGAATTAACAATGTTCTAGAGATAGGTGATTGTTTAGGCTACCGACCATGACATTGATTTATGTCGCAAACTTACAATATATATTTAATTGATACTAGAAATATCAGTATTATTACTATTGTGTGAAATACATGTACATTGTAGAGATAACATTTGGTTATAGCTCAATCAAGTAATTCTATATCAAAAGATCAAAGTTATTAAAATCATCTATTTTCTAAATCATCATTATGTTATAACCTTATTTTCTACAGTCAGTCATGATTTTATGTGATTTCCTTCATTTCAAAACTTTTTATTTCTATTCTAGACCTGTTTCTCAGAGTGTGTTGCCAACTTAACTTTGGAGATGTGTGGTTGTATCTATACTACTTATCCTTATCTGTATGAATTACCTGGATCAGTTCATGCCTGTAGAATTTCAATGGTAAAAGGAGGTAGTTTCCTATTTTTGATTATTTAAAATTCTTATTTAAAACTTTTTCTAAGTGTTGTGTTTTTCTTTATAAATTATATATATGTTCATACTATACAGGAAGCACTGAGTACAGCAGCTATATCAGTAATGTGAAGGGAACACACTCATTAGAGCACAAGGCCTGGGCCTATCTTGCCAGAACACAGCTTCTTTTGTTCCACTAGCATATACTAAAGCCACACCCAGTCTCCATGATGGTACACCCATGTACTCTTCATTCAAAGCACCTCTTCTATCTGAACATGAGCATGTTTTGTGAACAACTTGTTGATCTTTCCTAAGTTGCATGTTATGCCATCATGATGTACAAAACGTGTACATCAAAATCAGTTTGTTCAGTATTACCAAAGTTGGGAAGCATATTATCAACAGCTTGTACTGCCTGTTCTACTAAACCATGAGACTGGGGCTGAGTCCATGTCTTATATTTTGCACAACTCACGAGAACAGTTGGGGATCTTTTATTCTCAATTATAAAATTATATTTGTATTCAGTCATATAAACTAAAATGTTTGATGTATGTATATTGACTTATGTAGAATATCAAAATACTAAAATATTAACTACTCAGTTATTTAAATATCAGCCTTAGAAGCTGCTTCTGAATAATAGTTTTGTAAACAATTACTGATAAACCAATAAAAATAAAGATTCTTTACAAATGTAGGTATGTGTTTTATTTACTCAGTATTAATAACACCTTAATTTGGAAATATAAAGTTAATATAATCTGAAATTAGTCAGACTAAAGGTATATTTAAAATTATTAATATCAATGATTGACCAAACCTTACACAATGGCATGTTTATAATTTTCTACAGTAAGTAGTAAAATAACTTTAATGTAGACAGAGGCTATATTGTACTGTAGTAGTTTTCCATATGTCTTGGTATGTTTTTTCCATCTCGCATCTGAGTTATACAAGTGATGAGTTGCTTAAGTCGATTGTGTATAGTGTATTGTTTTGAAGGTGTTAAAGGTACCTTATTTCACTACATTACTAAATTAAAGATAACTTTATCAATATACAGTGTGATTTCAGCCATTGTAGAGAGTTGTATGTCAAAACACATGTAAAATGAAATTTGTTTCAAAATAACACATTACTTCAAGAAGTTTATTTTTTCTAAGAATGGTTCATTGAGTGCCTGTGAATATCAAGATTGATTTTTAAAAAGTATTAGATATATAAGAATCTGAATTATTCTAGTTTAACCAGAGGTTATAGCATCTGAAAAGTTCACTGTACTAGTAATTGTACTGTATCTTTTATTCAAACAATGATATTAGGTGGAATTCAGAGCTGCTTATTGGGAGATATTTTTATTTGCCTTAGTTACAATATCTTGAATCCCACCAAGTCTTCATTTAGAAATCAGATTTTTAGCATTCTAAGATCTCAGACTTCTGAGCCACCAGGGGGCTTTTGTGATTAAAATAAAATAATATATATTAATAAAAATATACCAAGACAGTTATTTTATAATTATGAAGTTACTTTTACAGTGAAGTTTTCTTTGATTTTCTGGAAATCAATATATTTGTTGTTAAATTAGTACTGTTCAATCCTTTGATGTCATAATAAAGGTTGAAAAAAGATGATTTGGATGATGGTTGTTCCTGCCTTTTCATAAGTTACTTTATTGACAAATCAGATTTGAATGAGATTCAAGTTTTTTGTTTGACAAAACCCCCTTTATGGGCTAATGTCACATGATCTAAATAGGAACAGCAATAAAGTTGTATATAAATAATGCATAATTAATGAACCCTGACTCAAAAATAGGATTAACTCCTAGGATAAATATACTACCATAGGTTAAATGTATTAGGCACTGGCAAGAATGTATTTGTAAGTTTACTCAGTTTTTTACAGTGTTTACAGCATAGTGTAAATACAAAACCACCTAATAAACACTCAATAGAGAGTTAAAAGATCATTTACAACATCTCTTTTAAATGGGAATTTCAGTACAATTAAGAAAGAAAGGTTAGAATTCAGGGGCATAACAGACGTACAAGATCTGTAAACCATTATATTAGCAATAGCCCATCATGCCAAAGAAGACCATGCAATAAATAGGAACAGCATGAAAATAATGGGATATGAACCACATATGACAAACATAAAAGAAGTTTTCCACATTCATTTAAACGATAACACAGTCAGTCAACATCAAAATAGTCAGCCCTAATGAGGTAGACTGTGGACAGATCAACAGAACAGCACACCATCCATTTTAACAAACCAAGCCAGGATTACATCCTGGAACTATCACTATACACAGTCATTCTCAGGAATTTCTGAAGACTACAGCAGATTGGAAGCCAAAATGGAGGATATATACTAACTAATAATTGTGGAGAGAAAAAAAGCATTAACTAATTACTAATTGAATGCTATTTCAAAACAGAAATTATATTTTTTTAGAGCCAAATACAGCCTTGTGCAGAAGCCTGGTAAATTACAATTAATTTTCGTGATGTCGGTACAGTAATATATAATTTATTGGTATTCCAAAATGCATATATATAAAGTCTACAAAAATTATTTTTTCTACATCCACATGTGAATCTGTACGAGGCTTATGATGAGGGTTAGCAAGGAAGACTCACGAGTGTAAAAAAGAACTTCATATCATTGTAAATAAAGGAGATAATTGTTTTCCAAAGAATTTTGTTCACTGCTCTATGTATTACTTTTAAAATGATATACACCGATAGAGGACAGTATAAGTTGAGAAAGCTTTTTGTGAGTGGAGGTACCAATTAGAAATACATTTTCAGCTTTCGAAAACGTTAATGTTTGAAAATAAAATATATTACAGTTTTTATCACAGTTTTATGTTCATAATGACAAGTAATTAATGATAATTGATCTTAGTTCGGCTGACCTTGTTCTGTAATTATTTATTTTGTGAAAGCTTGAAAAAAAAAACTGGAACTTATGAAACTTTGTGAAACCTTCTTATTTGATATGAGTATATCACGTGGTTCTATCTTCTCATAATATTATATTTGTTCTGAATGTGTGGTTGACAAAACTGTTTGTTGTTCTTGAAAGTAGATAATATGTTTATTGGCCACTGAGAACTTTGCTTAATATCACACATTGTGTAAGGATGTAAACAGCAGTGTCCAGCCTTCAAAGATTGTTCAGGTGATGTCTAGAGAGTACAGTCCCACTCTGTTGTAATTAGAATGACCAATCTTGTGAATAGTACATACTGTTGCATCAGCGAGTCACATGACACTGTGACGCAACGTTTCTAGAACTATCATGTACTTTGTCGAATGTTCAAGTTCTTACTAGAAATAGGTTACGCTGGTATATATATATAAGATGGTCACAACGTGACGCAATAATGTGTAGATAGTGAGTAATTGATCTGCGGTCGGAGTATTATTGACGTTCGTTGCTATAGCGTTTGTTTAGCGCGATTGTTGAGTGTATCGGTTAAGTTATATTCGGAAAGAATAAACCAGTTTTATTAAGTAAAGACTTGTGTCGTTAAAGTTTCGTTGGAACGAAGTTACGGAAAAATCAATTAACAAGCGGAGACGTAACAATACCATTCTTGGTCAAAGTTTCTTGCATATAACTTGAAATAGATCTCCAGTTAATTCAGTTTCATCTGAATATACCACACTGTCACTGTATAGAATTTATCAATAAATGCTAGTTCTTAAACAACAATTCTCATTTTATTTTAATTTGTAGACACTTTCTTGTGGAACATTGGAATTATGAAACTTTTGTTTACAAAATTTAATCAAATATAGCATAAATACATATTTCAAATAAGCTTGAAGAGAGAAAGAGATCGTCACTAATGTGTGAAAACATGCTACATCAAACCAGAGGAGTTAGTACTTTTATAAAACAACATACAGAAGTATTTTACATTATGTTTTGTTTGAATGTATGTAACATAACATAATGATCAGGGACCTACTGGTCCATCTTGGCTGTCTCATCCTTTAAACTAAACTAAAACTGTTAAATAAATAACTTAAAAAAAATTAAAGTCAGCCCTTACCATTCATATACTTATCATGCTTTTAATTAAACTCATTTAAATTTACTGCCTCTACAACATCCAAGGGCAACCCATTCCAGAGGCCAACCACTACTATTTTATGAATGCACGTTAATAAGTGTTTGCGTCAAATTGTAGATTAAATTCAAATTTTAGAATTATACATTAGTTCATTTCTTGATTTGAAAGTAAATATAAAAAAAAATTGCTAAATATCAATCTTTGTGTTTCATGTGGTCATCTTCTGGGTTTGGTCAGATAACATTTTATGATGCCTACAATACAATGTCTATAGTGTCATACAAATTATAAACTCACATTTCTGATATTAGCAAGCTAGAATATAAAAAAAAACTTCCTACCTTTTCTATTTGCTGAGATATCATAAAATTTATCAGATCCACCATATTGGCTCTGTCCACCCATTCAACATTTCAGAAGACTTGTTTATCTACACCTGCTTTACTATACCTATTAGTTTATAACCAATCGAAAGCTCTACATTTCCTCTACATAATTCTGTTAGTCTTTCTAACTTTTTTTATGAGAGAAAAGTTCTTCTATCATTGGAGAGTTTGAAGTATTAGGTCTTGGCTCTATTCAAAGCCACCTGATAATATTGGAGAGAGTCTGCAGGTGCTAAACAGAGCTATTTCTCCAGCAGATGAAACAGTCAGCACCAAACGATAAAAGTGAGTTGGTCACAGGGTAGTGGTGAGTCAACCCAATCCAGAAAGTATACTGTTGACATGGATATGACTCACAGATGAGCTACTAGAGTATCCCACTGTTTTACCACCCTAGATCGGGAGCCTACCATACTTTAGAGGTAACAGGAAAAAGGCTTGTGATGGCTTCACAGGTCCTAGTCAATAAGGCTAGACAGACTTCTCAGAATACAGACAAGGGAGATTTGGACCACTTCTCTAATAATTTTAGACAGGTCACTGTCTGGAATGAAAAGATTCTTGGACATGCAATGCAATGCCTGATATAAAATCTATATTGTTTAATGTTTGACTTAACCAAACATATGAATAAAGAGGAAAAGGCTGAGAGCATTTGTCTGACCATTCATGGTAAGCCAGATGAAGAAGTACAGAATTTAGAGATAGAGGCAGCTCCAACAATTGACTGAGCCTCCACCACCAACTTCCTAATTAATAAACTCAATTACCCAGGTCAAACAGATAGGACAGTCAAGTAGTTAAAAGATTTCTGACTAAAACGTTGTCATGGCCCTTGCTCTGAGCTCCTGAATTGTAACATGAGGCACTATATATGTGTTACATTGTGCAGTTATCAGTCTTGTAACAGCTGAATAGGTGCTGTTCCCAATTTTTTTCCAAATGATCATGTGAGATGTATAAGCACACACACACAACATATATGTGCATTACTGTAAAGTTAAGAAGGTTTATTAATCACAAGATTAACAGAATTAAATTGGCTTTGCAATCATTCAGTGTTTATTCAAAAAGAGAGATCCACAGGTTATCTCCTGATAGCTACTCAATTAACAATGTTTAACATGGTTTGTGCTCGTAGATATAATGCCTTATGCAGCAACAATTTCCACAAGTGGTGTTCTTAGCTAGGAGCTAAAAAACACATTCAAAAGACAAAACTTTCAATGTCTTGTCACCTAATCTTTAACATATCCATAGAGAATACTGTATTATTTTTGTTAGATATTTGTGATTTGTTGAATTTCCCCATATGCAATAATAGAATTGAATCACTCAGTTTGGAATAAGTATTAGAGTCCTGTATGGTCTATCCAAACTAGTCTCAGACTTATCAGATGCCACACCACTGCAAAAATTCTCAGTATGTGTCTTTCTTAAACCAAGGTTGATCCTCAGGGTGAGAGCTCAATCAAGCATTCTGGGTGACCAGATTCTGGCAATTCTCATTCCAAAATCTATGGTAGCAATGAGAAAGAAGTCAGGGACCTTTGCAGAAATGGATAAAGTCCAACATCTAATTATTTTCAGTTATTTATCCACATGTTTTATTAAAAACAAATTACTTTCTATAATAATTGCAAAGAAAAATGTCTAAAGTTGATTATCCTTTATCTGATATGAGTTTATCTTTTTGCAAAGTTTTTGTTCTTACTTGAGAAAAGGTTGTTTAGACAAAGAAGAATATACTTGAAAGGCATTGTTAATGGACTGTATCTGTCTGGAAAGTTTTTAGTTAGTAAAATAAGAGAAAATAACTTTCACAATTAATTCAAATGGTTCAATTTCAAGTTGGGTCAGTAAAAATTAAAATCACTTGAAACATGATCAAAATTAGAACTCAAACCCAGATTTTCAGTGTAAAACCAGAACAGGGAAACAAAATCCTACAGCAGGACATCATGAAACTTTACATATGATATCAAAAGTCAGCAAACTTTTTAAAAACAATTTGTGATAGAAAAAAATAGAAACAAAAAAACCTGATGAAGATCTGTGTTAGCAGCTCAAAACACAGTACAAGTTGAAATACGATGTAACTTGAACATAAGGTTAAATGAACAACAGAAACTCCTTTCATACATCTATGAACATACGAACAAAAACAGAATTTCACCATACTAACATATGAACCTGAATTAAAGGAGGAAAAATCGCAGATGCCTTACTAATAAAACCAAACAATCCCACAATAAACAAATACCCAGGCACAGCTCTAAATGTTTTTAAAGTTTATTTCCCCAGACCTTCCTGATCTCATCCAAATCTTTTACACATCTTCCACATTACAATTCATCTACTTTTTTGTCTTCCTGTTCAGCTATAGATAAATAATTTGTCAATTCATGTACATACATAAAGTAATCACTATTGATTACCTAAAACCTGTGTGCTTGAGAATGATTACACTAGTGAACAAAGTGTTATGCCTTTTTTTAAAAAAATATTCATGACTGTGAAAGATGTAACTTCTAAAAAATATGTTTTGAATTTTTGTTAAGACTGACATGTTATCATAACCCTAAAGGGACAGTAAAAATTGTGAACCAGGTATGTTTTTGTGAAAGAACACAAGTTTTATGTAAAGATTAAGTAATCTAAGAAAACTATTGCATGCATTTAAAAGTACATTTTATGTATATGTATGTATATATATATATATATATTCTTTATGAATATTTAAAATATTTAAGTTGTGCTATGTAAGTTAATTGGTCAATTTCGTCAATATTTAAAGAAAATACATAACAGGTACCATTAGATTCTTATTTTTACCTTAGATTTGGATGTTAACGTAAACTTTATTGTATTATCTCAATTTTAGCAAACTTACCAATTTAGATTGTTATTTCACTTAATCAAAATATTTCTGTTTCCTAGACTACTTCACACCTGTTACCACCCCCTTATGTCACTAACTGTACTGACTATGATAAGATGGGAAGGACGTCTTTTCGAAGTGGCTTACTAACACGACAGGTAAGACATGATGTGGCATAAATCTTCAATTATAATGTTATTGCTGAGGATTTTACTTAAGTTATGATGGCATAACAAAAGCCAGAAATTCTAACCGATACTAACTTGATTGTTAAAATTAATTACCAACATTTAATTTTAAAACACATTTCCTTGCTATGGCAGCATTTAATACAATATTTTCAATGGAGTAAGGGTTTTACTGAAAACATTTGTGCAAGTCACGATATATATATAAGACTATTAATATTGTTTCATAAATTTCAAGGATATTTATGGAGTGCTTTTTCAACTTTCTGTCATTAATAAAGCATACTGTTAAACATTAATGTTGGTAGCATTGTTGAAAAAAAAAATACATTATCTGGAAAAAATGCAAAATACTATGAACTGTGAGTAACAACTGCAGAGTGATTATCCAGAAAAAGTTGTTAGTTGAAGTTTATTAGCTGTGTGAACAATAAAATTTATTCATTATATTACAGGGTGGACAACATAGATATTTATTGACAGGGTCTCTAGCAAGCTATATCCAAATACATACACTTTAAATGATATTGTTGCTATTAAATTACATCAAAGGAAATACACTTTTAACAACATTGTTACTATTAGATTATATCAAAGTATATACACTACCATACATAAATGTTTAGTGATATATTGCTGTTTGTAAGCTGTATCCAAGTCTTGAGATATAGAAAATGTGTATGCAGTCCCATTACTCAATCTGTATACATCATTTACTAAATCAGGGATTGAATCTGGTGAGCTAAGTGCAATAAATACATCACTTGTCCTATCAAAACTGATGTTTGGGTCAAGGTGTAAGTAGAAATGCATATAAATCCCATTAACTCTTCCTAGAAAAAAAAAAGAATCCATCAATTACAATAGAGAATGAATTACTTATTCAAATTACACAAAAACAATCACTAGTTATTTCAATGAAACTAACCTAAATCACTCATGGTAGTATGCCTTTGTTGTCTGTTTGATAGACACATTTATACCTATCAACAAAACGTTTTTTATAATAGAAATGTGGTTCATTTTTACTTTCAAAAAGTGGTTTCTGTTAGTTTATAGTTGAAATTTATAACCAAAAGACACAGACACATACTGTAATGAATCCATCCTTACAAAACTTGACACTGTCCAAAAATGTATATTTTAAACAACAAATAATTAAAGTCTCTTTCTCCATACAGGCTTTAAGTGTATCAGTTGCTAAAGCAACTTAATTTTTAAGACTTTTTGGACATTCTTTATTTTGTCAAGTCAGCTGACTCAAGACATTGTTGATAAAAGTGAACAATTTTTTTGACATATTTAATAGTAAAGGTCCTAAAGTTAGGGGCTACAAAGGAGGCTCGTCTGCTACTTGTATAATGCCTATTAGGGATAATTTGTTAAGAACAAAGTACTTCCTTCTTGCTTGGAAGAATGAAAAAGGACAGACAATTTTTAAAATACTAAATTGATCAGTCTTAGGCTTTGCCTTTAATACAAAGAGCATGTTACAGCTGTCCTTCAGTCCTGTATGACAAGGAAGTTCTTTCACATATATACTAACTTAAAATTTTTCATTTGACCATTTGGAATTGTTTTTTCTTTTTTTTTCATGTATAAGAAAATGGGGAGTTTGGAATACTAATGTACTTGCTATGAAACTGAAGAGTGCTGTTAGAAGTATTTTATATCATGTAGCTGTTGAACCGTTTTCTACTGGAAATGCCAAAACACAGCATGAAGGTTTGGACATGCTCCAAGATTACTAGGTCAATGGAAAAGGAAACTTCTCTTGTTGATGTTTCAGTTTCCCATGTTTTTTTCCAACAGGAAGATTAGGTCTATATGTTGAACATGTTCTTCATTGTATAGGTGGATGATTTTGTATAGAATTGTGGATGGATTGAAATGTGAAGAATGCCAATATGCTTTTGTTGAACCAGTCTCTGAAACATCTTTTACATGTGGATTTATCACAGTTAACAATAATGGAAGCCTTGTATATCCTAATTTTGGAGTGGTGAAATCTTTGAAAATAATGGAAACTGTCCACCAGTCTTTGAGAAACATTGAATTACTAAGACATGCTACAAATAATCCACAGAGCTATATAGAATGGACTGCTAAAAATAATTTTTTTTTAAATTTCTGTGGTCATTTCAGATCAACATCTTTGGAGACATGAACTTGAAAGCCATTACTTTTTATTACTAAGAGGTATTTTTGAGGGAAAAATTTTTTGCGGATACCCATGTGTTAGACCTCTGTCAGGGTATAAATATGTGTAAAAAAATCATTATTTAACTCTAGTTCTCGACTGTGTAATGGTTAGTTTAGCATTGAAGAATGTGTAGTGGTGCTTTTTAAAGTGAAGGTATAACAAACTGTATTGTAATAACAGAGTAGAGAAGAATAATTCATCTTGTCAATTGCATCTTAAAATAACTGAACCAGCCTGTGTGGACTTTGATGAAAAAGAGACAGTTATTTAAAGCTTTGGATACAACTGTGATAACCAACAGTATAATTTGAAAACAAGTGGACTGTGAGAGGGGGGTTTGTGCAAAAGTAATGTGAAATTGTAAAGTGAATAAAAAAAATTCATATACATATGCTGAAGGAATAAAGAAAGAATTATGTTTCTCATTTTCCACAAGGGGTAAGTGTTTTTGAGCATACTCCTTTCTTTTTCAACAATGACAAAAAAAAATCAAAGGCATGTCTACAAAAATGAAGGAACAACTTTATCATGTTACTTAAAAGTTAAAATTGTTTACATTTTTTGTTC
>NW_013742339.1:0-19252 GCF_000517525.1 Limulus polyphemus | reverse complement strand
TCATCATCAAATTCCTGTAACAGAAAATTCCATGTAAGTGTAAACAATTTTTGAATCACCCTGTATATATGTTGAACAGTGTTTTCATAGGTGCTCAGGCTGGGTATTTTGAAACAAAAATAGAAGACACTGTATGTTACAATGGTATGAGCTACAGGTAATATTACTAAAACAATATTCCCTATGGCGAATAAAGATCCAAAATTGATCAAACTGATTGCTGTTAGTAATAATGCAACTTTACCGTAAAATCGTATTGTTGTTATGTTTGTTTTAGTGCAAAGTTACATAATGAGCTATCTGTGCTCTGTCCCCCCCCCTGCAAGGAATCGAAACGTGAATTTTACTGTTGTAAGTCCTTTTGCCGACCCTCAGGTGGATAAGGCAGATCGAGCTGAGTAATTGAACAAATAGTAGTTTGATTTGTTAAAAAGTGCCTTACTAGCGATTCCTAGCATTATTCGGTTTCATGGGTAGATCAAAGTCCTTTTGGTGGCGGCGGCTCTTAGCTGGTTGCTTTCCCTCCGATTAGTAGCTCAGAATTAAGGAATACTACACCAGAGATCACTGGTCACGTGCTTATTAGGTGCCTTTCAACTTAAAGAATTCCAATTTCATGCTTTATAAAATTAATATACTAAATGATGTACCAGTTCAACGCACAGACAAGGGATAAGGGGTCAGATCCGAGCGTCGACCCTAATATGTCACACTCCAAGGGTTTCTAAGGATAAATGCCAGGTTTGAGGACAATCGGTCCAGCGTTTCGCCAGTTATATGCGACATGAAGAAATAAAATAAAAATAATAATAAGCTTTAATGGTTAAAATGCTGGATTACCTTGTTTATTGAATTTTGTAGAAGGGTGTTGTTCGTTAAATCGTTTAAAAAAGTGAATATATTTTTTAAAAAATTTTATCTCTAAACTGCTGGAGGACGATTTCACTTGCCAGGAGAAACTTGTCATACACAGAAACTTTTTTCAATTTATAGAAATTGTATTTATAAATACTTTAAAGCACGTGAAAATTTTATGTTTACATTAATAATAAACTATTTTCTCGAAAAAATTGCATGAATGCTTAGATTTATTTTTCGGATAAACAAAAAACAGAGTTTTAAAAAATAATGTTGATCATACCTTTCCAGCTGTATGATAAAATTCAGATGAGCTAGGGCACTGTATTACATGTGATAGACTAGTTTTTAACGCTTTTAAAGAGCCATTTGGTTCTTCATTCATGATTTAAATGATTAGGTAATGGAGGTAACTTAAATGCCATATAGAGTATAGTTCTAAGTCACATAGATTCGATTTGTGTGTTAAAGCATAAATTACTAAAATGTCTCTGTATTTAGATATATTTATTAGGGGGTATGACTGCTTCTAAATAAACGTGGATGAACACTTGATCATGATCCTAACAATAACGTGTGAGAACAAGAATGCTTCGACTTCTTAATGAGTAGATAAGACACTACTATAATACAAAAACTGTAATACCATTCATGAAACCATTATTTCTTCGGAAACCGTGGTTTGTTTTCTGTTCAGTATTTTAGAAGGATAATTATAAGACGAAGGGTAACACATAAACCAAAGATCATTCATTACGTTAATATCACTCATGAAACCATTATTTCCTCGGAAACCGTGGTTTTAATTCTGTTTTGTATTTTTGAAGTATAATTAGAGCACGAAAGATAACACATAAAACAAATATCACACTTTACATTAATACCAATTAGGAAACTAATATTTTCTCGAAAACCGTGGATCATCTAATTTATCTTTCTTTTAGCATTCCTGAAGTATAATTAGAAGATGAATGGTTTAATCTATGCTCTAGAATACATAAAGAAGAAAACTAATACAACAACAAGAAAACAAGAGGAACTGAAACCTCATGCATCGCAACGTAGAAGTCTTTCCTTTACTATTATAGAAACTTTACAAACACAAAAACACTCCAAGTTTTGATAACTGAAAACGAGATTAGTAACGGGAAATGGCATGACATTATCCCAGCACACCCACAAGGTATGTCAGAGGAAACATAAAACAACCACAACAATCACATCTCATTAGCATCAAGAAAAATACTACATTCACACCACTGATGTTACCAAACTTGTCGTAGATCACATTTATTTATCAGTAACTAAACACATTAGGAAGAATGATATGATGAAAACCACATTGCCTGCCAGTTACCACATTTACAATACGGGTACCTAATCAAACTGTTATGTTCATACTCAAATATTACGAATTCAGTTTAGAACGTTGATAAAGGATCAAAATATTGTCCAAATATTTTCCAGGTGAAGAATTATTTTAGTAAAAAATGAGGGGGAGTTCAACCCATAATGCAGACACAGGTACATATATAAATGAGTCATTATTTTCTAGAAGAAATCCTACTTACGTTTTCCATGTTTATTTGTTTTATAACAACATAAATCAGAAGGTATAAAATAAGTTTTATTATATAATTATATTTTAATCGTTGATGAAGTTCAGCTTCGAAAAAGTATTAATGAGCACAAAGCCATTAACTCAAATCGGAGTAACAGTTCCTACAAATCACACCTATCTGTTTTGAAGTATAGAGTGATGCAATCATACAAAACTTTGAATTATATAAGAATAATACACTACGCTTCTCTAAGCTCTGTGGTGTCGAGGATAATCTGTATGATTAAATTATTTTATGAATTCTTGTGCTCTCTGACATTTGATTGTTTATTTGTTTCAGAATTTTGCGCAAACTACACAAGGGTTATATGCTCATAGACGTCCCTATTTTTGAATTTATAGACTAGAAGGAAGGCAGCTATGCAACAGCACACATTATAAACCCCTTTTTCTACTCTTGTCTGATTAAAGAATCAAAATTGTCCATTTCTCTTATAAAGGACCCACGGCCTTAAGGTACAGAACGTATTTTTGCGACAACGGGATGCGAACCATGAACTCTAGAATACACACTAACCATTAGGCTACTTCATACTTATTTTCTGGCAGAAAAACAGAACAGTAGAAAAACACCTATAAGTAAATATTGAAAGCGTACAAATATAACTACAAAATTTAGAAATAAATACTTCAAATAAACTAACATAAGGTCGTTTAAGGATATCGCAATATTTGAACAATTTATTTTGTTTGGCAAGTAATAATTGCGCATCTTAAATTCGGAATATTGTTTTTTCGTTGCTATTTAGAATTTCTACGCAAAACCAAACAAAGGGATACCCACGCGTAGCCATCCCCAGTTTTGAACTGATAATCAAGAGGAAAGGCACCTGTAGTCAACAGCGTCCATCGCCAATTCTTGCGTTACTGTTGTCTCACTGAAAAGTGGGATTTTACCAGCACTCTTACAGCGCACTCGCCCCCAGTGGCACAGCAGTATGTCTGCGGACTTACAACGCTAAAAAATCGGGTTTCGATACCCGTGGTGGGCAGAACATAGATAGCCCATTGTGTAGCTTTGTGCATAACTTCAAACAAAAACTATAGCGCACTTACTGTCCAAAGGACAGAGATCGTTTTATTAGCAATGGGACATAAGCTATAAACTCTTGGATTCACAGTCCGAGCACGTTAAACACTAGGCCACGCCCGACCCAAATTAAAAATAATAAAAAAAAAATAACCATAATTTTTCATGCATCTTAAAATTACGGTAACAAGTTACATTTTCAAAACTAAAAATAAAGTACCTATATATCTGTTAACGTGAATTAATTCATCACTTTTATAAATGAACCGATAATAGGGTGTCTCTGTAGTCCTTTAACAATATTACTCCCGTGCTTTAATATTTTGGCTAATTCAATGCAACATATGGTTTGTCGAATTTAACTTTTTTCAATGTGTGATGGAGTATTTTAACGCTAAAAACGAAAGTATTGAGCTTTCCAAATTTTGCATAACAATAAAAAAATCCATTATCACTCATATTAACTCATGTTTTCTTTATTACAAAACTCCTCACTGACTTTGACGAAGAATGGTATCAGTCTACTTAACTTTCTATTTGAATTAAACTTCACTCACTACTAGAGCATTTTACACAAGAGCGTTCATGCTGTATTTTCAGCAAAGACAAAAATATCAGGGCCTGCTTTATTTTCTTTCTTTCTTTCTTTTTTTTTTTTTGTTACAACACAGCTATAAAACATTATTTAATTTTCTTGTTACCGTAGCTCAGCTATTAGCCAAACGGCCATCAACGTAAAGTAAAGTTTTGTTTGAAGAAGATTTTCGCCGTAGAACAAGTTCGCAAAGTGCTTTTCTTATTGGAAAAACGTCAAGTTATTTAAATAACTAAAACTCGAGCCCGAAACCTGAATACGGTGTGATATCATCTGGCGCCTCCCTGACGAACATTGAGAAGCCAAGTAGAACCAAAGGTTACGTCAACCCTTTTTTGTGCACTATCAGAACTGAGAAAAGTACAACCTAAAGCTCAATAAAATATTTTTAGATGATGCTTATCTACTTATCATCTATCACTCATCGTTATGTTGCCAGATGGCCAGGACGGAACGAATGTTTATTTATTAGGTCCTACCACTCATGTGATGTATTTAATCTTGGTCATAACGGCGTCAAGCAGTATACGCTTGTGTCAGATATTTGGTTACGGTCGTGTGCCATAATTTCAGCACCTTATATATCAGATACAAGGTGACACATGGTTGAGTAATGCCCTCTAACTTGGATAACCTCGCGTGCACATTCTGACATCTGACCTCGACACGAACATTGTACGCCTACGTAAAGTGAGATTCATTTGAAATGCAGAGAAAAATTAATCAAATGAAGCGAATAATTGTATAATTTTACACTTTTTCTCTGCACCGATGTTTCAGCTAAAATGTGTGAAGGAGATCTTAAAAATCTAAACTGTTATTGTTAATTTGTAGAGTTATAAATCTACTAATCTATTAAAGCATTTAGAAAATGTGTTAATATTGTTTAAGTAATTCACAAATCAGTTTAGTCTTTTAACTGATTCACTACAGGAAAAACGAATGTCTCTGTTTTTTGTTTGTTTGTAGTTAATCACAAAGCTACACAATGGGCTATCTGTATTCTGCCCACCACGGGCATCGAAACCCGGATTTTAACGTTGTGAATCCGCAGACATACCGTTGTGCCACTGGGGAGGGGGGGGGGAATATCTCCGACATTTTGTTCTTAGTTCCAATCAGTTGTACTTGCGGTTGAACTATCTCCACGTGACTTGTTGAACTTGCCGTGAATCACAGCTAGATGATTATTTAAGATTAAAATGACTAACAACCCCGAAGCTATTGAACAATGTGCTTTCTTCATCAGGAGCATGGAGACTTTCGGTTTCTGGTGGAAAAAAAAACACTCATCAAAATTACTATAAATCTTGGTGCGGTTTTTTTACTTTTGTACGTTTCAATAGAACGGTCAGGTCTGCATAGATTTTACTCACTGGAAATCTATTAATTACACAATATGTAATTTAAAAACAACTAATATACAATACACATGCGTAGCATTATGATCTTAAACCCTCTTGTATCATGGAACTTCTGGATTTGCAAAGTATTTATCTAGTGTACTGTTTGTTGTAAAGCAAGAAGCTACACGAAGTTATTTGCCCACCGCTGGTATTTAAATTCCATCATAAGCCCACTAGACAAACGGAAAACAACTTGCACGTTACTTTGGATAAAGAGGCGCATAATAAAGAGCTTATACAAATCTCTAAAAAGTTTGAAATTCAGTCTAATCTGGTCTTTCAGTTACATATAAAACTTTATATTTATGGGAAGATCGCCTTCCGTAATTTTTAACTTCTATCCAGAGGGAAGACAGCCATTCAGCACCCTATCACCCATCACCCACGTTAAGAAATTGACTGTGAGGCTTATAATGCACCCACAACTTAAATTGCGGAGAATATTTTGTGGCACTGCACGGATTCAAACACAGGTCAACCGCTCTGAAACCCAAAGCCCTACCACAGAGCCTAATTGCTTGAATGTTAGGTTAAATTGCAAAGAGGTAGAATGAAAAATACTTTGGTGAGAAAAAGAAGTGAATATTTAATTTGTGTTTGATAAAAAAAATTGCCGAAACTTGTGAAACGCATTTAGGTTTTTTTTAAAATGATCACCTTTTCTACGCACCACGTTTAGGGCTGTGCTCTTCTTCAGTTAATATTGTCAAATAAAGGGTTTGTTTGTTTCGGACATTCTACGAATACCGTCCCTAATATTGAATTGATAGGTTACAGGGAAAGCAGTCAGTCAACAGCACCTACCGGAAACTCTTGGGCTACTTTAATTGCGTTGAAGGATTTCATCGTCACGGCTCCCAAGTGAGGAGAGCGACTATCCGGTGGTGGGACGAGAACCATGAACCACCAGACTCCCAGTCCAGCATGTTAACCACTAGGTCAAGTTCGACCCACTAAATACAGATAATGTTGGGTCAGACAAATTTTATGCAATTATATCTGAAACAGTTTGGTAATAAATTCAGTCGTTTTTTGTTTTGATTTATAATTATATCTAAAACAGCTTGAACGTTTAGTCGTTTTCATAATTAATTTCGAACCAGTTGTAAAATTAGTTTAATCGTTTTTATATCTATGTCTAAAACAACTTGAAGATGCGTTCAGTCGTTGTTTATAATTATTTTCAAAGGCGTCTTTTGTAATTATATCAACAGCTGGAGGGGTAGTTTAGTCGTTTTTTATAATTACATTTAATGAAATAGCGGGTTAATCACTGGTGTAGTATATCAGCGAGAGGGCCAGACATGGCCTAATTGTTAGCACGCTCAGATTATAAAATTGAGGATATATGGTTCACAACCCAATTCCACAAAACGCAGTACACAATTTGGAGCTGTTGGTACATTATAAAAGTGACGGTAAAATCACACTATTCAATCACAAGAGTAGCCCAAGAGTTGACGGTGGGTGCTGCTGACTAGCTGCTTTTATAACCTGTTTAAATAACCTTTGGGTAAATGTGCGCAAAAACCTGAAACGAACAAACAAGTTTGGTTCGGTTGTTGTTCAGCACAAAGCTACATAATGGGCTACCTGAGGTTTGCTCGCCACGGGTATCGAAACCTGGTTTATGACGTCGTAAGCCTGCAGACTTGCCGTTGAGATAAAAAAATATTTATCAAAATTGCAAATATTAGCTCAGATAATTTAAATACGACAGAACAAAGTTGTAATAATTAATCAAATTAAATAATTTTTATTAACTATCACATTAAAATTATGCATATATGTAAATCAAAATTTATTTGCAAAAAAAATTAGGATTACAGTGTTTCCTCTATTTGATTATATGAATGTATAAAATTTCAGAGTATTTTACTAACAACCCCCTGTGGTAACCATGAGTAACTTGTTCTGAATAAGTCGTCAATCTGGATCAAAGAAGTTGTTCGAGCAAAATCTACAAGAATCGCTCTAGAACATCCGACATATAAACTTAGATATGTAAACTTTGGGCGATTAAAATGAGAGGATTAAAATTTCGTCATTTATGCAAGTTAGCGGTCTCGACGTTTATAAGATAGACTAACTTGTATTTTTCATAAACCTTTAGTTAATATTAACTCATAGAACTAATGATTTCTGATTCTGGTTTTATTATTCACGAAGATGTAAAAACATCAATTACAGCTAACCCACAAGAAAAAAGGTTGGAGCATGTACACCCGACAATCGATTTTGCTTTGGTAAGGACTAATTTTCGTATTTTGTAATAATACTGAATTAAATATTTTAAGTCTTTTTACATAGTGAACAATAATATACTTTTTTAAAAAGAAAATGTATATATATATATTAATAACTTTGGAGTTGTGTGACCTTATTAAAAATCACCCTAGTAGTTAAGGATTGCAATATTTAAAGCTTTCTTTGATATGAGGTTTTCATATGTACTTGTGGGTCATTTCAATGCAAAGGTTTTGCAATGTCTCGCAAATTCTCGATTGTATAGTACATTAGCGAGAAATGATTTAGACTACTATTTTTTATTCTCAGTATTAATTTTAAAAGAATTAGTTAATATTAGATCTGATTTCCAAAAGTACGATTTTTCTACTACGTCCAAAATCAAGTGACATGTGTTTTTCATGCATGGAACCAAATATAAAGGAATGAAAAAAATATATACAATTCTAGATGACGCACACACATGATGTGATTTGCAAAAGTATCTTTGCATAGTCTGTTCATCTTTTTTTGTGTGTAACGTTACATAAACTTGCACTTTTAAAATGAAAAATATACACATCTCCAGCCATTATTATACACATCTATATGTAACAACACGTTGTTTAAATTTAAACTTAATAACGTAGTTAAATAGCTTCTAAGTATTCTGAGCATGATACTATTAGTTAAAGTTTCACCACTGATGATAGATATCATCATATGCATATTGGTATCATCATCACATAAACCTTGGCAAATGAAATTTTAGAAAAGTAATTGAACTGAAATGATGTTACGAATGTTACGTGTTAGGAGTTTTTATCATCATTACTTTTCATAATGTTCCAAAAATAGGGTTTGTAATGTAATAGTCAGTTTTCTTTGAATTATATTTGTTATAGAATACTCATAAGACAATTTCTTCATAAAATATACTGAAATTTTACACCATTAATTTCTTACAAAATGATGTTTATGAACTTGATTAATTTCAACAGAATTAACTAGCAAAAAGTTGTACTTAATTTTCAGATTTATATAAGCTAAATGAGAAAACATCCCCGCATATACTTTAAATTCTACTGTTATGAAAGTACTGTTATGTATAGTATTGTTTAAGGTATTTTATGCAACATGTTAAGATATCAGTAAGAGTACATAAATTGTTCAAGTTCTGAGGATACTGAGGTCGTGGACTGTTTTTTCCCCTGACTTCCTTCATTCTCTCACTCATATATATGTATATGCGTGTGTATGTGTAATTGGAAGTTATAACTTGAAATATGGCTCTGATTACAGTAATCCAACCTGCAGAAGCCTAGTGGAGTAGCATAAAATACACTACCACAATTTGTCATCAAGAATATATATATAATTAATCACCAGGCGTATTTTTATTTGAATCAAAGAACTCTCCAACATAACGTTGGATTCAACATTGAATATTACCAATTACTATCTATGCTTCAAAAATTTACACAGACAAGTCATTGAAATTATTTCTCAAAATTAACAACAAATCTAAAGTTATAACTTTTGTTGTTGTTTTTTTTTAAGAAGGGAAAAATGTAAAACCTTCTTGAAATTATCTTCTTTAATCGCTATGAAAGAACTGAATGATTGTGTTTATAATCAAGATAAACCGTTTCGGCAGAAAGCTTTGTGTCAGAGGATTCGGCCACTTTGAGTGCAGTATTGTGGAAGACGACATTAAAAGTAAATAGCTTCGTTTAATGTATTAATCTATCCTTTCCACCTAAAACATCATAATACATAATAAATGTTATAAAAGGTGTCAAGAAACAATTTACAGAATTAAACTAAACTTTCTGCCTAAACGTTTTCAACAAGATGGATTGTAAACACTAGTTCGTTCTAAAGCGAAAAGCTTCAATATCTGCCTACCGCAGAGATCGAACCGGAATGTTAGCATAAAGCCTCAATCTTACCGCTGAGCCACCAAGGTCAAGGCTGTGGATATATAAAATGATTTCCGATAAACAGATATTTCGTAATTAATAAGATGTGTGTGTCACCATCACACCTATAGAAATTATGTAAAACTGAATCACCCACTTTTTGAACTAAATACGTTCGTGTGAACACATTGGAACAATTTTCCTGATTCAAATACGGGATATAGCACTCACGGGTTGCTAGCACTCACTGGTGTTATTCAGTGCTGATGAGCATAATCTGTCGATTTAATGTGATTATCCAAACTTCAAGAAAGATTTAATGAGCAGATTAGAGGGATTTTTTTACTACTCTATGTTCTGCTCAAAGATCGCACTCATGAAAAGTTTGGCAATATTATAGATATAACTGGTTGACTAAAGTAGAAATGAGCAAATAACGAGACTGATAATTCATAGAACAGACCAAAATAATATGATGTATTGATTAGTATCATTTTTTACGATATACAGATTGTTTCATTACGAAATACTGTATGTTTTGCCTTTGCCCTTTCATTATCAATCGAGCATTAAGTTATGAATTATATTCTTCAAAACTACTTGGCACTGTAAACGGTTTGTTCTCAACACTTCATTTATCCAGTTATCCATTTTCGGAAGCCTTTCTTTACATGTAATACTTATTTACAAAAATTCATCTTGAAGAATTTGGTAACTTTAATGTACGTGTTAGACACGGTGTGTTCATGTGCAAAGCCTAAAATATCCTGCAAAAGTACAGAGAAGTGTTGTATCTCTCTTCTAAGATCTCGAAGTAGGTTTTTCGTTTCTTTTTATAACGGTCTTTACACTTGAAAAACTTTTTTTTTCTATTTTCTTGGGCACTATTAAATCTAGATCACGTTTTAGTAGCTTGTAATTTCATAGGTTTAAGATTTGTTTGAAAACTTCATTAGTCATGAATTCTAAAAGATTATATATATAACGATTAGATATAACCTTCCTATTTCCGTAAACATCCTTTTATAAGAGAAGTATTCCAGGCTTTCTAATCCGAATATTTTCTTCATTTTTGGATATAACATAAACATATTTGTTTTCTCAATTAATATCCTTGGCGTCTGTATTTCGTTAATTTCCATGTATGATGAGAAACGTAATAATCTACTTAATACTGAATTTTGTTACTTCCGTTTCTTCTTACGGTCTGGCGACAAGTTGTCGTCATAGTAGAACCAAGCATAAGATTGTGTTCAACTTGTATTTCACTAGCCTTTATCAACGATTATTTGTTGTCACAGTAACTCACGAAATCTTTGCACGTAATCATGCAAAAGAAACGTCACTTTGCGAGTGCTCCATCGGGTAAGTACACTGCAAGGAAAACTTGACTTGCTTAGATCTTGAAATAGCTGAGCATTCTTATAATGGCGATGATTAATTTCTTTATTAAAGAAGCACAACTTTATATTTTGATAAAATAGTTGGCATATTCAGCGTTGTGAGAGAGAGTTCTTTCACCATACCCACCTGCATGAACTTGTTAATGTTTTCTGGGGATAAAAGATCTAAATATCAAAATGTTTCAGTCTGTCTTAAAATAACTTTTAAGGAAAGCAACATACTTCCAACATGAGAGCCCGGCATGGCCAGGTGGTTAGGGCGCTCGACTCGCAATCTGAGGGACGCGGGTTCGAATCCCCGTTCCACCAAACATGCTCGCCCTTTCAGCCGTGGGGGCGTTATAATGTGACGGTCAATCCCACTATTCGTTGGTAAAAGAGTAGCCCAAGAGTTGGCGGTGGGTGGTGATGACTAGCTGCCTTCCCTCTAGTCTTACACTGCTAAATTAGGGACGCAGATAGCCCTCGTGTAGCTTTGCGCGAAATTCAAAACAAACAAACTTCTGTATTTGAGGAACTATGTTACTTGCTTTGGATTATGTTGGCGGCAGAGTGTTAAATGATTTTTATAAAACTATCTTTTACAAATGAGTAATATGTGCAACTATAGTGGTATTCACAGCTTTTGCATAATATTGATGCAATGAAGTGGAAAAACTTTATTTTTTACATGTTCTAGTGATACTCAGTGGCTTAGCAATGTACTTGACGGCTTATAACGCTAAATTATTTGGGTTGAAAACTCGCGGTGAACATAGTACGGAAAGCCTATCGTGTAGCTTTGCGCTAAAATAAACAATCTAGTAGAACCTTTCAAAGAGTGTTATTACAGAGAAAAACGAACGGTATCCAATAGATCAACTTGCATTAATATTTTAGAAATTACAGCATGCCGGTAAATCGAAAACAATAATTCAGTCTTGTCTTAAGAACTGAAACAGGAACATACAATTCATGACTGTATTCATTCATTATTTGAGCCTCGCACGATCTGGTGGTTAGGGCGCTTGACTCACAATCTGCGGGTCACGGAATCGAAGTCCGTCGACGAACATTCTCGCCGTTCTAGTAGTGGAGCAATATAATATGTCGGTCAATCCTTCTATTTCTAGGTAAATAGTAGCCCGAGAGTGTTAACTATATGCCTTCTTTCTAGTATATCACTTTAAAATAAGGGACGGCTAGCGTAGATAACCCTCGAGTAGCTTTGCACTAAATTTAACAATAACAACAACAACAACAAAACAAAAAAAAAAAACGGTAGTTAGATATAATGTTGATTTTATTCAAAACATGCTATAAGTAAAAATAAGATTAGTGTTTTATGTTTTACATCGGTATGTATGGAACTATCTGTATGAACAAAAATTTATGTTGATAACGAACCCAAAAAAGAGAAGTATATACTAGAAAGCACACAAAACCTATGTAGTTCATTCATGGATATGGCCTGAAAAGGGCCACTCGCGTGTGCGAACGAACTGTTGTAACGCGCATACAGTGGCTGCGTGATGTAATAATGGGTTTTCCTAGTTACCGGGACGAATTTTACTGAAGAATTAATGAAGGCTTCATCCACGACACTTACGAATCAAATCAAGGAGGGAAGTAGAGGTCCAGGGTGTACCTGTCCTTCCCAGGTCACTTAACCAAACAACGATCAATGAAACAACAACAAAAAAAGATGGAAAACTCATATTAAATTATAACTACGTTTTCTAACTCGTTTGCCTTTTTTTCTGCCTTCGTATCTTTATGATATTTTATGTCAGCCTGAAGCCACCTTAAGCTTCATCTCAACGAGAAACACAACGCTTGGCGTTTTCAAAAAAATAAAAAAAATTCGTATTAATTTAAACTTGAAAAGTTGTGAAAATGTACAAATATTAATTTATAGGTTATACAAGTAAGACAGCTTTTCTGCAAATGTTGAAATGGTCCTCATAAAATGCCTCCAAAACTTAATTGGTGGTTAAAGGGGTATGTGGCCAGTTTTTTTAAAAGAGAAATATTCATAAAACGAGCTTATTAAATGATATCGAATCAAAAGCACAACGTTTCATAAAAAAGAATGCCCAACGTTTCTTCATGAAACCGGTAAAAGTCGCAAAGAAGACCAAATTAGGAGTAAATTAGGATAAACGCAAATTAAATATTATACTTATGAAAGAACACTCTTCGATAAAAAGGTCATTGTGATGAAGCTGGGAATATCTTCTGGTACCGATAGCTGACTAAAAAAGGGATTTGAAACTAATGAAGGTTCATAAACTTCCAGGAATTTACTGCATCAAAGAGAAATATGACTGAATAAACTAGATTCACAACCACATACCTGGCAAGTCCCTTTATTTGCAGCTCCAATGGATATTTGTGCCTTTGGTCTGCTTGAGCGTGTACTCGCTTTATCCACTCAAAATGTTACGTCACTGTGCACAAAAATCTTGAAAACCAACTAGTAATCCTGAAATAAGTCATGAAACTACAGTTTATTCCAAATACTTTAACTTCGAGTAGTTTTTCTGTTGTACTGTCAGTGAAACCAGTTTGTTAATAATTATTATTAAGAAGAAGTATAAATCTGACCAAAATAACGTATACAAAAAACTAGTCATAATGTAAATCGTGGAGTCAATTTCACTTTGTATTAAAACAAATAGTTTTTATTGAAACAAAGTTACTTATGAAATATTCTCCATATTATTAAAGTCATTAACTAGAATGTATGAAAATTGTTTCACTTAGGTTACAAAAACAAGGGATTGTCGGTGCACAGGTGGAAGTGGTATTAGTTTTTACTCGTTTGAGCCTTTTCTGCAAATGAGCGTCCAGCTCAAAAGTACGTGCTGATACCTTTTTTTCCCCTTTTCAATCAATAACAATAATGGATGGTTGCTTTTAATGCTGATGCTACTAATGTGTTTTTACTTGTTTAATAATGTTCAACAAGCGTTAAACGACAGTATCACACAGCTGAAGAGAAAACATTTATATAAGTTTCAATAGATTGGGAAATCGTATACGTTTTACTGTCTGGAAATGACAGAAATTACTTTAAAAGCTCTTGCCGTTTAGCCCTAAAACAGAAATGATTATATACGTCCCTTAAAAAATCTTCAATATTACTTGGTAGGCTTTTTGCAGCCATTACTTGGATCCCTAATATGGAAACTACATCTGAGAATAAAGATCAGGGGAAAGTTTTCTTTGGTCATATATGAGAATGATTAACCCTATCATAACATTTGTTGTATCACTACAAACTATAACCCAGTTTCTTAGACGAACATCCAACTTTTACAGTAACGATAATGATTTCATAAATAAAGACTTTGAAGACCCATCTGGACAAATAATTAGATCTACAACATCAACTCCAATTTCAAAACAATCATCCTTGCAGTAAACTGCACACACTGGTAATTATTTGTTTGAGCTTCTATCAGTATTTTTGTCTATAATTATCAAAAAAAAGTATAGATCTTAGCTTTTCAGCAATATTTCACTAAAGTATGATGCAAGGCCTTGTCTAGCACAACTGGTTACATTTTACTTATCCATCTTCACGGTAACTATTACTGGTTTAGACGGCATAGCTTCAATAACACTTTCCAGTTTATTTACAGTGCAACATGAAAAGTCATTTTCTAATTCAAATGAAAGAACGTAGGCTTCCACTTGAAACACCTTGTCTTCATCACTTTCATGTGCATCTGAAACAAAATTTAACATGCTTGTTATTTTTCTTTGCTCTTTTAATTTTTTCCTCTATTTGTGAAATTTTGATATCTGTATGCACGTCGCTTAAGATTATTTTTGCATCCAAATACAACAATAGTTTACATAAATAAGAAAAGGTGGTCTCATTTACTCTTGATGGTTTTAACCATAAAACTTCCAATGATTTTTTATCTTTGTTGTTCCTCAGTGACTCAGCAGTAAGTATGCAAGCTGACGACGCTAAAAATCCAGGTTGGCAGATCACAGATAACCGACTGTGTAGCTTTGCACTTAACAACAACCAAACCATCTTTGTTTCTTTAGATATTTCACAGCTGCACTAAATGGTAAATTTTTGGAAAAATCAAAATTCACGCCCCCCAGTGGCACAGCGGTATGTCTGCAGACTTACAACGCTAGAAACCGGGTTTCGATACCCGTGGTGGGCAGAGCACAGATAGCCCTTTGTGTAGCTTTGTGCTTAATTACAAACAAACAAACAAAATTCACCTTTAAAAAAATCATTAGTACACATTTTACATTTCACTCTATCAGGAAAAATCGAATTATAAATTTTATCTATTTGAATAAGAGTTTACTATCTGAACTTCATTACAAATATTTTTCATTAGTTGATCGGTGTGAACTTTCACAGATTTCTGTTACAAAGGAGCTTAAAATATGATAAGTAAACACACAAAAATACTTTTTTTAAGTTTAGTTTAATTTTCTCCAGTCTGGCAACCCTGCTCACGTCATCTGTGTTGTGTACTTCTTGTGTACTTCTTAATTAATTTCTCAGTTCTTATAATGCTTTGGGACAAATTAGTTTATTCGAGAATTTCACATCAACAGTTTTTTAAAGTTTCACAGAAAGTTCGCACGGTTAAAGTGTCAACTGTAAACCCTTACTTTTACAGGACTACATGTCATGTCATACAAGATGTTATTCTAAATAACTCGTAATTACAAGAAACTTTACTTACACTTTGAATAAAAACTTTCTGTACTGTTCTTTTACTAATGAACTATCATGGGTATCGGCTAACATTGACTTATAATGTACCTACACAGCGGTATATCTGCGGACTTATATACGGGTTTTGATACCCGTGGTGGGCAGAGCACAGATAGCCCATTGTGTAGCTTTGTTCTTAATTCCAAATAAACAAACGTTGGCTGAATTTTTTTTTCCTATTATCTGGAGAGTAAAGGTCGTTTTTTTTTTCTAAATTTATTATCAAAACGTCTAAATCTTTGAAAAACAACAAAATAATTATAAGAAGTATTTATTGGCTCATTGTGATATTTGGTTTAAATAACAAAAAGTTAAAACACAAGTTTCAAGGATACTATTTTCTTCGTATCAATAGTACTATTGACACTAGGGGGCCATGGATAATTGTAATAGACAATTATTGTACTACTAGCTCTGATGAAGCTACAATGGAAAAACGTCTGCTCAAATAAAAAAGTTTTTTTTAAATTATTATCGTTATAGTGTTAATTTTACATTTTAAGCACTGTTACGTTAAATTACTTAAGTTCCGCTTGATTACAAATACCACACAATTTTTCAGTAAGTTCTTAAGTGACTATTGCTACGCAAGACGTAAGCAGAAACAATTCGGATAAAATATAATAAAGAATAAATCAACACGTCTAAATAAAAACTGTTTTATTTTGTGTGATTGTGTGAAATTTCAGGCAAACGCTCTTCGTCAGACAATAAATTCCGTGTTACATAGAATCTAGGCTAAGTGAGAATAGTTCAAGGGTTATAATATACAGATGTTCTAGTTACACATATTCTATGCGGATCACGTCAATATAAGTATGGTTTGAGAAACAACTTTGTTTAGCTTTTCCTGTTGAACAATATTAAAATTGAAATTTTTATGGTGTAATCGTTTTTTTTCTAACTGGCGAAGAATGGTTATAATTAATCATAATGCTCACAAGGCATTAGTATTGGGCCTAACATATTTTAATACTACATTATTTTATTCACTTACTTACGGTCTTTGAAGGAGAAGTGTATTTAATAGTATTTCAACCATACTCTGTCCGCCACATCCACTGCCGACAACGCGTCTCGCTCAATACATCAATAATCAGGCCGGCTGGAACATAACAAACACAGTAGTGGGCAGAACAATATTTATATAAACCATTTGTTACAACAACAATTTTTATAGTGCAAACACATTTTCTTAGCTGGTAAAGCATGACTATAACTAATTATATACTTGTCATAAGACTTAAGTACTAGGCCTCTTATATATATTTATATTAATACTACATTCTCTATTCAGTTCCTTGGGATTTTTCGAGAATAAGAGTGTATATTAGTACTTCAACCACGCTGTGTCCGCCATACTTATTGCTGACGACGCGTTTCGATCAATACAGAGCTCATCAGGCCTCTGGGAAACAAACAAACAAACAAAAAACAATAGTGGTCAGAACATGATTTGTATGACCCATTTGTTACAATAATCAACAATAATTCAGACTTGTCTTTTGTCTCCCATAAGTCACTGCCCAAGAAGCCTTTCGTTTAATAACCTGAACTTTTCAGTTGGACCGGAAGATGAGAGACAAAATAATTTTTGAACGCTATATTTAATAAACTCCACAGCGAATAAATTAAGAGCGATATGTTAAAAAATACGTTTGTAGTTAACTTGCTTTTATAAATATTGTAGGCTTATTGTTTTTACTTGCTTTCGAAGTAACTCTTAAAGTATTATACTGCGTATATAGATAGATTAAATTAATTTTTACCCTTCATCGTCCAGCCTAACTAATAAGTTCTGGTGTTAATGGAAATCTTAATGGACAATGAATGATTTGTGGGAGACAAAAGATAGATCTGAAATGTCATTTTCTACTCTCCTCTGATTTCGAGCCACGATGGACAAATTAAAAAGAATGTAGAAAAAATCTGAAATGACCGTATTTTTATACGAATAAAGTTTATATTTAGACGTATTAATTTATCTTTTGTAATCTCTTAACACTATATTCACATGACTCGACGTTACGCATGTGCGTAACAATACTTAAAATTTATAGTAAGACACTGTCAAATTAAATAATATTATTTACTTATGAATAAACAAGTAAATATGTTTAAAACCCTCTTTTTAAAATTACCACTTTCCGCTTGGTTTACCTAGTCTAATCTGCTGGCAAGCTTTGAGTAGAAGTTGGCAGAGGCCAAAAGCAGGTAGAGGCTAGTTTGATATGCATTACATTTACACTAAAAATATTTTTGCAAAACGTATTTGTTGTATGGCTTCTGGTGTGTAATGTGTAGTTGTTTCGGACCAATATTTGTTAAATAAATAATAAATATAAATAGCATTTTCAGTGCTCTTAAATTTATTGTTATATGATGTATCCTTTTCACTCCTTTGATCAATTGCAAAATAGTGTAAACCCATTATAATGTACTGCAACCTTCACTAATAGATATTATCGAAGTCTGTCTATATTGTGTTTTGGTTATTGGTAAATAAACATTTGGTTTTATAATTATTAGTACTAACAGATGGCGGAGGTTTGTGCTAGTAATTACTAATCGTAGTATTCATACATCACTGAAAAAAAATTTAGAAAAAGTAAACACTTTCTAAAAAAAGGATTTTTTTTGTGGGAAGTAGTGCATGAAAAAGTGTTCGGATTGTGCTATTTGGTCATACGCAACTCAATGCATCAAAATGATTCAATGTACAGAGCTCAAATTTTTCATAAATTTTAGTGATATAAACTGTAATATCTTTATATATTATAAGTGGTACCGTTTATTGAAAAAAATATGTTTTTAAGAACCTCAATTTCTCAGTAGTACATTTCAAAATTACATCAATAAAGATATAATCAAACCCTCACGTACAGCCTTAGTGAAAGTCATGTTCTTGTTGTGAGGAGAGTACTTTTATTTAAAATTGTATTCTATTATAAAGAAATGGTTGTTGTACATACCACTGTTATTTTTCTAATTGTCTGAATCTTGAATACCCAAAGTGTGAAATTTTTATGGACTTTTGTTTATGGTGCCATTCAATAAATGGCGAAGTAGTTGTGGTTACATACATAGATACTGACATACGTGCTACGTCCATTATAGTAGCATTTTATGGGATTAGAAATGGATTATAATGAGCATGCCAAATACTGGACGCGGTAAGTGAAGTGTTTTTGTTAGTTTCCTTTCTTTAGGAGGTTATAGTGTAGAACCGTTGTGAAGATCTATAGGATTTATATTGAATATTATTCATTATAATTTACTATGGTGATGATGGTGTTAGCAATTAAATCTTGTTTCATATCGTTTAATGAGTGTAATAACAAGTGTGAATATTAAAACTTGCAGCTGATGGTGAGGTATCATTTGGTTCAACAGCAGGACGTGTAAAGAAGAGAAGACACTCAGCAGATTACAATAAGTGTATAATACGTTATA
>NW_013742338.1:0-21344 GCF_000517525.1 Limulus polyphemus | reverse complement strand
AAAATGAATGGGATTGAGCACATTCAGGAGGAAGCCTCTATGGTCCACCACCCCAGTGGCTAGGAACTAGTAAATGGTAAGGAATTCCATACTCCACTTGCAGAAATTGGGGGAAAACATGGTGGGGAGTCCAGAGGAATGCTACACTGGAGGCTGTGCAATGGGTGACCATCGTAATTCTATTGTGAAAAGCACACTGTTCTTGATTTATTCAATTGAAGGAATGGCAGGGATGAGCAGCAATCCTATTCTGCTTTACTCATGACAGTCTATGAGTTAGTACAGTCTAGGATAGGCATTATTATGACGCTATATAGCACAAAGTGATTCTACTATCAGTTTTGGGGAACACTCATCTCAGCAATGTCTACTATAGGACTGGAGAGAGGTATATGTATATAGGCTGGCAAGTCAAGCCCCAGTAGTTTGATCTGGTGGGGCACCCCAATCAACAGATTGACTGGTCCAACACCTTGCTACATCAACCTCTGGGTCCTGATTCCTTGGAGGTGGTGTGCTGGGAGTACCCTAGTTGGTAATAAATATATATTCTATGTGTGATAGGCTGTATAGTGCACATATTGTGGCTGCAAGCCAATAAGCCACTGAGCAGGATATAAGGGACATAATCTTGTAGGAGAGAGCGAAAAGGAAACTTTACAGTTGAATCATTGTATGGAGAATGGAAATAGATGGAACATAGTATGCAGATGAGGAAGAAACAGTCACATGATATAGGTAATGGGAGATGAATGTGTTAGGAGTAGTTCACAGGACAGACTGGATTATCTCCTCCAAAGGATGATGAAGATGAGTTGCCAGGGGAAAAGTAAGATGTTGAGTCTAGTGTGATGACACCTGGAAAAGATGTTGGGACTGTGGAGTTAGGGATGTATATACCAACTGAATAAATTGAAGAATCCAGCCTGTAAGAATAAAAGGTGTAAGGCCTCATTGAGAGGAGGAGTTCCAGGAGATGAAAAATCTGGATTGAGAACCACAAAAGGAAGCCATGCAGGTGACATAACAACTTAGAGCACAAACAGGGCATATAAGTCTATTCAGATCTGAATGAGAGTAGGAATTGGTATAAAAGAGGAATTGCCCTCAAGAGCCACCAATGTCTATGGAAGGAAACTATGATCAAGATAAAGGAGAACATATATGTGGTGGTAAAGAGTACATGAAACATTGATGGCAAGGATGCCTGACCTCTGATGACCACAGGCCAAGAGAAGTAGGAAATAGGTTTTAAAGGAAAATTGGTAGAGGTAGCTAAGGGTTCAAAGCGAGGATGGGTAAGGGTGTGGAGAACAATATTAATATTCCAATCTGGCAATTATGTAAAGTGAGGAGGATGACTGATCTTGAACGAACACAACAAAAGGGAAATGGTGGGAGAGGAAAACATTTTGTGGTACCAGAATGTATTGGACAAGGCTGCTTGATTTCCTGCTGTGGAGTTATAACCAAACAGCCAGATAAGAAATTCCAGTGCAATAACTAATAGCGAAAGGTCTGTGACTTTTTCTGATAAACCATGAGTGAGAAAGGATGAATGGAATGGGACAAAATTGGTGCTACATGTGTGGATAGTCCGGATCTCCTTGCAAGGGAGCAGACAAAAATCATGAGTGAAGATGGAGTATGGTGAGTGTAAGATGAGAAACTGTACACTGAGGTTGAGAGAGGAGGGATGGCAAAAGAGGAAGAAGTAAGGGGGTCGTCACTTGGAGGAAGGTGAGAACTTGGAACCAGGACTGTGTCAGCCAGAAAAGTGCTATCAGAAGTAATCGACACAGAGTGGATTGGATGATGGGTAACACCCTAGGTAGGAGACAGATTAGTGGGTAGGCATATAGGTACAGGTTGGTCCAGGCTTGACTGGCAGCATCTACAGCCAAATCCAGGAGATGAGGTACAGGGGAACAAAACAGGGGCAAATTAATGTTCTGATGTATGGCAAATGTGTCTAAATACTCCCCATTGTGTGCATAGCCATCTGAAAACCTGAGGGACTAGGGACCACTCCGTGGGGAGGTTCTGGTTAGGATTAGAAAAATGATCCACAACCAGATTGAATGCACCTGGAACATGACACGCAATGAGGTGTGTTTGAAAAGAATGTCTTGAAAAGTAATTCTAATATTTTGAAACAGAAAGAACATAAAATGGGTGCCACAGTGTCAACTGATGTATGAGACAACTGTTGAATAGTCAGAATGGATCTTGCCTGATATGCCTTGAACATAGGAAATGAAATGATCAAAAGCCCAATGGATGGCCAGTACTTCGAGGACATTAATATGCATGGTTGTCTTGACACGAGACCAATGACCCGAAACCTCCCTGTGTTTCAAACTCGCACCCCACCTGTAAGAGAAGCACGAGGACAAGGGCACAGAAGAGGAACACCCACCGTTGTGTTATCTTTGTCTAGCCAACATGTAAAATCGACTATGAAGGAAGGTGGGAGATGGATAATGGAGTCCAACGGATCTCTGGCAAGGTTCCATTGGTCATGCAGCATCCATTGAAGGGTAAGCATGTAAGCATAACATAAAGGTATAAGAGCTTCCCATGTCCATGTCACCAAAAGAGAAAGAGTCTAACATGCAGTGAGTGTAGGAGAGATAAGGGCCTCGGAGACTAAAAGTTCCATCAACTGTAGATGAGAAAGAGAAGGCTGGCCTGACTTAGGTAGAGTTAAAAAAGACTCCCAAGTGGACAAGGTATTGGGTAGGTGAAAGGATGGACTTCTCCACCTTGATGATCCAACCGACATGAGCTACTTCTCTCAGAAGCAACTATATGTTTGTGTGTTACCAATTTGGATGGATTCATTCATATAAAGATGAAAATGCAAGACCTAAGCATGGAGTAGTTGAGCAAAAGCCCAGACTATTCGATTGACAAAATACATGAGGTGCTGTGTTATGCCCAAAGGACAAGGTGCAAAACTGATAAACCCAACCCCTGTGGACAAACATAAGGTACTCTCTGGAAAGTGGAGCAATAGAGATGGTGAGATATGCATCTGACTTGGTAATCCATAGACCTGGAGTGAAAGCCAACTGTAGAGTGAGAAAAGACTCCGTTATGAAATAGAGAAGGTCTATGAAACAGTTAAGCCAAGACATATCTATCACCAGATGCCAGCCCCCCATCTTTTTGGGAACTACAAACATATATTTCTCACCTTAAAATATGAGTTTGACACACACTCATGAGTAAGCTTTAAAATTTTGTTCACCTCAAGCAGAGAAAATTTCTTACTCTCCAGGAATATATTTTCCAAGCAATCCAGTGTCTCCTTAATTGTAACATTCTTAAACAAAGACACAATGTCAAAAGAAACTAATTTATCACTTAATTCTATAATTATCCCGAAATTGTTTAACAAAATCAAACAAATTTGCTACTGTATATTCATGAGATTTCGTTAAAAACAAACATTTTCGACAAATAAATTTTGATAAAGGATAAAATGATCAACCTATATTGAATACAAGGGGGTACCAATTTTTTGGGGTTTTAGGTAGAGCAAATAATCTTGGTAAAATGAACCTTTAGGGGACAAGGTCTTTCCTTTCTTGTAGTGTCAAAATAGCACAGTTTTTACAAGGAGGTATGGTCCTTTATTACTTGTTAATAAGAACCATCCTCTAAACATTCTTTGATTTTGTTTTCATAAATACTTTTATCTAATATTACAACTTGGCCACCTTTATCTGCTTTAGTAATTACAAATTTTTAATTTTTCTTCAACAGAGTAAAGGAGAATATTCTGTCTTGTCAAAGGGTGTTCTAAAGTAATTGAACTGACCTGTGTAGACTTTGACAAAAAAGAGACAATTATTTAAAGTTCTGGATACAACTGCAGTAACCAATAGCGTAACAAATTTTTGTGCATACATTTGACTTGCTTTGAATATATTATTCTTAAACAAGTGGATTGTATGCAATATGTTTATTGATGAAACTTATCACCAACAAGTCACAGACACCTAGTGTAAAGAATCCTGCCCATACATCCATATGCATACATAAAAACCTGACAATCTACTTTCTGAACAGTAAAGAATTACAAGATATTTGATACTTGCCATACAACTTCTGGTTGAGGATATCCACTTACACAGACCTCAAATCCAACTTCTCCACCTTCCTCACTTTCAATGTCAACCATATCTTTTAAAAAACTTGGAGGTTCAGCTAAAACAAAGTTACGTTAAAGGTTTAATATAAATGAAAAAGTAAAATCTATATGCTTAACAAAGATTTAGCAAAAATGGAAATAAGTTGGAAGTTCAGTCAAAACATGGCAAAATATCATACATTAAATTAGAGTGAGGTTCGATGTAAAAGAAAATACACTTAACAATCACATTTTAACCTTGCAATAGGACTTAATGCTTTTACCTAAATGTAGCTTGTACTACCTAAAGGGAAAATGTTAATAAGTAAGGCTATTTATGTTATGTGAAGTTTTAGCTTCTTTTTATGTTTCAGTGAGAATCGATGTAAAAGAAAATACACTTAACAATCACATTTTAACCTTGCAATAGGACTTAATGCTTTTACCTAAATGTAGCTTGTACTACCTAAAGAGAAAATGTTAATAAGTAAGGCTATTTATATTATGTGAAGTTTTAGCTTCTTTTTATGTTTCATGTTTGAAGTTGATAACAATTCTTTCTTTTATGCATGTAGTATTAAATACATTAAATTTAAGCAAATCTAGTAGGTTTCAATATAATAATATTGAAAAAGAAGTTTTTTTGATCAGAATTATCCGGTCATTAATGATCCAAGAATCAAATATTAGTAACATACAAAATTTCTGGTAAATCACCTTTAAGTGAAATTTTTGCATCCTTACTGATCTTCCCTGCACTATTGGATGCTACACATGTGTATACTGCTACATCCTCTTCCATGACACTTTGCACTGACAATGTGTAGAGTCGCTTCTCATCATCACTTGTTATCATGATGTGATCTGAGAACTGTACTGGTATCCCAGCTTTTAACCTACATTTAAATTCATCATCTAAATCTCATACAGTAAAATTTGTGCTTCATGAAATGAAAGTCAAACATCTACAAAAAATAATTTTATCAAATTTCTTTTTATGTGTAAAACAACACTAGTTCATAAACTAAAACAAAACAATATTATTAAGATCAAATTCTAATAAATAAATAATAAAAAGTTAATAAAGCTAAACAAATTCTTTCATCAAATCATTTGGTTTCTTTAAAGAATGACAAATTACACCGCAATCTGTAAACCTTAATAAATATTCTATAAATATTTTTGAATCGGTATAACTAATACATAAATTATGCCTAAAAATCAATTTAAAATAGACCTTGTTAATTTGTAAATGACACAAAATAACAAACAACCCATACCATTTTATATCTGGCACTGGATATCCTGAAGTTTTGACCTCAAACTTAGCAACCATACCTTTCTTCACCTCAATGTTATCCATTCCATCTATCTTTGGAGCAAGTGGTTCTGGTCAATAAAACAAAAAATTGTTTTAATAAACAGAAATAAATTCATATGAAATGGTGCTAACTTCTCTTAAGCAGTAACTTCAAACTGATACCTGATAAAGTAAATTACTTTGTGTTATATTTGTACATCTGATGAATAATGTAAATAGAACTCACCAGTAAATAAACTATTATTAGAAATAATCCAAGTGACAGGCAACAGCATTGAACTACCACTAAAATATTCAGGAATATTCACAAACTTAGGTTTATCTGGGTTGTTATAGATATATTGTAAGCTTTGTACATTAACATACAGAGTAAGTCATTATTGCCACTGTGAAAAGAAACAAAAGCTAACATTTTCCTATACCATAAATGTATTTCCAATAATACTTACCTCATCTCACACTTTAGTTAACTTTATCCCTATGAAAGTTTCTCTTCTCTGCATTGGTATGAATCTTACCTCATTTACTCCAGCCTTTATACCCCAATATATTGCCCAAAGCAATTTAAATCTTGTGATTCTCTCCACTTATAACACATCAGTACATAAGCTCCCTGTTATTACTTCCTATTCACTTTTCAAAATGGTCCAACTTAGTACATCCATAACTGGCTGTATTGTGGGGATGAAGGGTGTGAGAGGGGAATAAGTATTATTGGAAATACATTTTTGGTAATGGTAAAATGTTATCTTCTGAAACACACCTCTTCTCACACTTTACCTAGAATCCCACACTGACAAGGTGTAGGGGCCAGTGAGGGCAAGATCCATACAGAAAGCATCTGCATATAAAAGAGATGAGCAAAAATGAGATATAGTAATAGTACAATCCATAGACCAGGTGCAAAGTGCCACCAGAAGGAAAGAAACGACTCCAGGATAAACTGAGGAGGCTGGAGGAAACAAATGAGATGAAAAATGTTGATGATAGGTTGCCAATCACCTGTCTTCTTTGGTACTTCAAACAAATGGGAATAAAAACACCAAATAGGGAAAAGATCTAACCTCTGAGAATCTAAATATGGCTCCTCAAAGTGACGGAAAGCTAAGGCATGCTAATCGAATAAATGGGAAGGATAAGGCATGGCAGCACCGTCTCAAAGCATGCACAGCAATATCTGGTGAAGGTGAAAACTAGGTAATCAGCTGAAGGACTGTTACAAACTTGATGTACTAGGTACAAAAATGGTGCAGGATGTGCACACAGCAATATCTGGTGAAGGTGAAAACTAGGTAATCAGCTGAAGGACTGTTACAAACTTGATGTACTAGGTACAAAAATGGTGCAGGATGTGCACACAGCAATATCTGGTGAAGGTGAAAACTAGGTAATCAGCTGAAGGACTTTTACAAACTTGATGTACTAGGTACAAAGATGGTGCAGGATGTGCATCCAAGGCTCGTAAGTAGCTGTCTGAGCAAAGTTCAAATTCTCAACAGTCTGACTGTGATCCCCCGCAAGCTCAGCCTCTGAGCCGACAGGAAATACATCAAGACATCAGTTTGCAGGGATTTTTTTGCTGAAAATAAACAATAAACTCAAAACCCAATGAGACAGGTCAGGAAACAATGTCCAACGTGTAGGTATAACTAAAGTTACAGAACACATAAGAGAAGCCATAATTGTAATATTCTGCCTTAGAGAAAAGTGAACAGGAAATAATAATGGAGAGGTTATACATGGATCTGGTATAGGAGCCACATTGATGTAAAATATCTTGTGATTCCATCCAATTTCTCTTCTCTGCCCATCTAAGCATTGGTATGAATCTTACCACACCTGCTCTAACCTTTATACACCACTGTATTGCCTGTAGTAATTTTTTGTAAGGATAAGCTAACTAAAGTGTCAGAGGAGATAAGTGTGTTTTGGAAGAATTGTTTCAAAAACTACTCCCACTTATCTATTTAATGATCAAAATATGGATAACAAAAAAACACTGTCAATAGAAAAAATTCTTTGTCTTACAGTAAGTATATTAATTTGCAGTATTAAGTTGGACAACATACTAAGTTTCATAGATTGTATTTCATAAAAAGTATAGTGATTAAAACAGTTTAAGATACTAGTAACATCTACATATAACATAAATGCTGTGTATGGATGTAGTGTGCCACAATGTTCCAAATTATTAATATCACAACCAATTAATTGTTCAGAGACCTACACTATGCTAATACAGCAGTAAATCAACAAACAAAACTTTGTAAGTACAATGATATCTGTTGTAGAAAAAAAAGATATTAAACAGTACCTCGTGCTTAAAAATCACTGTTTGTTAACTTTCTACCAATAGCAAATAATCAGCGGTTTATAAATTTCACTCAAGCACGATTAAAAAATACTGCTTATATTACTTTATACTTTATGACTGAGAATATTTATGAAATGTCATTTGGATTAACATAACATACAATTAAAGGGCAGCTAGGGATCTTTTAGTACATCTAGGTTGTCCTATCCACTGCCACTCCTACCCTGCCAAAATATATATTTGTGTCTCTTAGTCCTACTATTCTTACTGTTAAGTATGAAAAGATGATCAACATTATCCATTCCCTTAACAATCTTAAACACTTCAATCAGATCCCCTTTAACTCTTCTTTTTTTGAAGAGAAAAGAATTTCAGAGATCTTAATCTCTTCTCATCTGACAACCCCTCCATCCCAAGCACCATTCTAGTAACCCTCCTCTGAATCCTTTCCAACAATTCAACAACCTTTCTGAGGAAGGGAGCCCAAGACTGACACAATACTCCAAATGTGGTCTAATCAATGATCTATAGAATGACATTATAACCTCTTTAGACTTGTATTCAATATTTCTGTAGATACAACCTAAAATTGTATTTGCTCTGCCACAAGCAACAGCACATTGCTTGGATGGCTTAAGAGACTGATCAACCAGAACATCAAGGTCATTTTCTTCAATGAGACTGTTAAGGTTATTTTCATCAAAATTATACTTATTATTCAAATTTTGATATCTTACATATATTACATTGCACTTATTATAATTAAAAACCATCTGCCATTTACTTGCCCAACTCATCCTTACAGCCAGCAACACCCAAAAATTTAATGTCATCAGCAATTTTAAACCTACTGATCATTCCTTCATCTATGCCATTATTGTAAGTCAAAAAATCAAAGGTCCTAACACTGAGACCTGAGGTGCCCCACTCATGACATTAATCCAGTTTGACAGAACTCCATCAATAACAACCCTCTGCTTTCGTCCATCTAGTCAGTTTTTTATCAAATGAGCCAACCTATCCCCCACATCTAAAGGGATAACTTTTTAACAATCCTTTTGCTTGGCACCTTGTCAAACACTTTTGGAAAATCCAGATTCACCACATTCACACCTGTATACACATCTGTGTAAACAGTAACCTCTTCTAAAAATGCCAAAAGATTAGTAAGGCAAGATTTTCTCATAGTAGAACCATGCTGACAATCCAACAAAAATGTTAATTTGATTATATGACTTTGAAAAGCATTTTTAATCAAACTTTCAAAAACGTTTCCCACTACTGTTGTGAGACTATAATCACTGGGACCATTTTTATCACCTCCATTGAAAAGAGGAGTAACATTAGCCAACTTCCAAACATCTAACACATGCCCACTATTCAAGGACTTAAGAAGAAGAAGAAAAAAAAAAGCTAGTGGCTCATATATCCAATCTTTTTTAAGCATTTTCAAAACCCTTGGGTAAATATAATCTGGCTCAGATGTTTTTATCATTCTTTAAATTTCCCAATTTTTTCTTAACAAGCTCAGAAATAATGCAATCACCTTTTTCATTCTTGTTTCCATCTAGCAACTGTACAGGTTGAGGATTATTGTTGAAATCTTCATTAATAAAAAACTAAACAAAAATTAGAATTTAATACCCCAACTATCCCATAATCATCGGATGTTAGCCTTCTCCTGCCATCCTTCAGAGGCCTACTTTCATCCTAAAATTGTTTTTAACCCTTAGTATATTTGAAGAAATCCTTATTATTTATCTTTAATTTTTTTTACTGAACTATGTTTATAATAACATTTTGCTTTCTTCCATCTAGTCAGTTTTCTATCCAATGTGCTGACCTATCTCCCACACATGCATAGATAATTTTTTAACAAGTCTTTTACATGGCACCTTGGATTAACTAGTATAATTTCCATTATGAATGTTAGATGCATTACTAAGTTTCTCAAAAATTCTTCCCATATGAAACTTGTGAAATGCAGTTATTATACCTCTTACTGCACTAATCCTAATAATCTCAAAAACAAATATGTTTTTAGTTGATCAAAATTGTAGTTGTTTATATAAGTAATTCTCTACATACCCATTACAGTCATTGTTGCTTTATCACTTGCTGAACCTTTATCACTGAATGCAGTACATGAGTATTTCCCACTGTCTTCCAATGCTAAATTGTTAATAGTGAGGATATAGTAATTATCCTCAACATCAGAAGAAATCTTTATTCTCTCATCTGCTGATAACTGTTCTCCATCTTTAAACCTTTTAAATCAAATAAGAAACAATAAATATTTTGAAAATAAAGATAAGGATGTAAATGTTAACACTTTCCTTACCTGAAAATGTATTTCCGATGGATACCTCCACACACAGTATGGCTTGATTTCTACATATCCACCTGTAAAACCTTGACCTAACACCCACTGTGTTTAATATGTATTAACTGTGCTAGTGAATGATGACATCATCATGCGATAATATCCCTCCATCCAAAGGAGGGTGACACAACCTCCTTGTGCAGTAACTCTCCTTAAGTTCATGTGCTCAAAATAGCTTCATTCTTAGAAAAAGCAAGAAGAAAGTGCACTGGAAATGGGAAGGTCGGGTGAGAAGGTATGGAAAAGGTTAACTTTTGAGAAAATATCTCATCTCCACACACACTAGAATTCCACACTGGAAATGGGAAGGTAGGGTGAGAAGGTATGGGGTCTCAAAAGTTAACCTTTTAATATATCATCTCCACACACACTAGAAATGGTGGAGGAGCAAACATTAAATCCAGATGATCTCTCTTCCAAAAGAGCACAAACTGAAAACCCATGGAGTGTGATACCCGATGGCTCCATAGGGGAACACCTGTGGGAGATCACATTTTGTCTCAACCAGGGTATACTCTTCTTTCAGAAGAAAGAATTGGAAAGGCAAAAGAGCCCCAAGAGTCGCAGAGATGGGCAGAATTCTGTGCATGACCAACTAAGCACCTGCACAAATGGGGGTGATGAACCTGTCCCACTGCAGTTTTAAAGCACACTAGCTGTTTGAGGAATGAAAAGCCTGGTCTGAGTAGAGGAGTAAATATGTATGGTAAAATATAATGCAGAAAGCATCAATGACATTTATATACAAATGATAGTGAGCGAAAGCAAGAAGAAGAAAGTATGTCTTCAGAGAAAGATGGTATAAAGAACAGGAAGCCAATGGCTAAAACAGAGCCCATTCAGGTTTCAGTCAGGCATGGGATGCAGAGCAGGGAGTCAATGAAGAATGATCCGAGCAAAGTGGAGAAGAAAGAGAAAGAAAACACCCAGGAGTAATGGGAAAGGCCAAACCCAGTTGACATAGCCACCCGATAACCAGCTATGGTGGAAACCAATACTCCATGGTCAAATAACCATGCCAAAAGGTGGACCATAGTAGGATGGTTTGGAGGAAATGAGTGGTCTTGCAGATTATGGACCTGACACATCCCATATGTGGATATAAATGGACAATACTCTGGGTGAAAAAAGAGATGTGTGAGGTTGGAGCAAGAGAGAGAGAGGAAGAGGAAGAGAGGGGGTGGATGCCAATTGATGAAGTAAAAGAAACCAGAGCTGTGCAGGCCAAATAGGCGTTACCAACAGAACCTGACAAGGAGTGTCATGGATTAAGGTGAGGACACAAGGAAGGATATAAAGAGGAAGATAGAAACACAGAAAAAATTAGACCAGTTCTGGATGAAAGTAACAACTGCCACGGCTGAAGGGTAAAGAACTGGGGAAAAGAAGGGTGGAAGTTTGGTGTTGATATGAGTGGCAAATGCACTGATGATGGGCATGCCCATCTTAGAGAAAACCCAACAAAAACCTGAGAGTAGAGATAGCCCTCCCTAGGTTGAATCAAGTCTGACTGAGAGAGGCAGTCCGGCACCAGGTTTAGAGTCCCCAGTACATGACAAGCTATGAAATGTACCCAATGAGAATGAGCCGAAAATGACAGATCCATAGCAATGTCCACTGGAGAGGTACATGTGTGTGCGGCCTATAGGAATGAGTGGTTCTAGTGAAACCAGAGCCCCTAAAAGTGAAAAAACTTTTACGCAGTGTGTAAATGAGAAATGCAAATCTTGGTGACAAGACATTCCATTTTTCACAGGAGAAGAGATGAAGGTTGTCAGCTAAAAATGGAGACCAAAGGCTGGGGAAGTGGTACAGATGGGCACCCACTGGGTCAGACTTGTCAACAATGATGTTGTGAAGTGGGAAGACAGAAAGAAGAAGAATGTGAAATTGAGACATGTACTGAGCAGGCCTAGGAACAGAATGGTGTAGTTGAGAAACATGAGAAACCAAAGAAGACAATGAGGACAAAGGCCTGGGACTCCAGAGAGTCAGGAACACCAATGAAGACCTCCAGGGAAAAAACAGGAGCCAGACGAAGAACACAGAGCTAAGAATGAGGCAGGCAAACATTATTTAGGACAGCATCCCAACCAAACTAGTCCAAACAGCAGAGAAAACAAGAAGGAACAGAGCAGATGAAGCAGTACGGGCTAAAGTGGTGAAAAGAAGAGAATGAACATTTCCAGAAAACCCTTCAGGAGCACGATGAAGTGCCTCAAAAATAATGTGAAGGGAAGAGAGGTAAATGTAGGAAGATGATAAACAAGAGATGAAAGTGTGAAAATTGGGCACCAGAAACTGAAAGTGAAGTAGAAGCTATAGAGCCTTCAGTAGCCACAAATCCCATGTTAGTAACATCATCATCATTACAGGATGACGTAGAAACTACCACCATTTTAGAATTCCCAATGGGTAGTAAGGAAAAAAAATGTTTTTTGATCTTTTGTAAAGATAAAAACAGTTAAACTTGAATTAAATTCAAGTTCTGTAAACTATCTCAAATCTCACATTATTAGTTAATAAGTTTAAAACACATCCATTCGAGACAATGCCGAGAAAAAGAATAAAGTTATTTCGAGTGCAATTGCTTGATGGGAGTTACTGCGCAAGAAGGTTTTGTCACCTTCTAATTGATGGAGGGCTATTGTTGCATGATCATATCATCACGCACTATTACAATTCACATTAAACATGTGATTCGTAGGTGAGAGTTAGTTCAAGGGATCAAGCTATTCTGTTTGGTTGGTGAGGTATCATCTCTGAAGTATTGAAGCCTTACTTCATATTCGTTCAGTATTATTTCAAACAAAAACCCTCATATCAGTTCCAATAAAGTAATGCCTAAAATCCAGTTTAAGTTGATGCATTACAAATTATAACAGTATCTACATAGTTTGACTGAAATTAAAAGGTAACTATAAAAACAATTACTTCATAATAGATTATATTTAATGACAAAGAAAAATAAAACTACACAGTGAATGAATGTGAAAAATATAAAATCCACATATGGATAAAATTATAATAAAACTTACAATTATTAGTTTAATGTTCTATAATAATACATGCAAATATCAATCCACACACACAGTAACAGTAATATTTATTTGTTTGTTGTTAAGCACAAAGCTACACAATGGGCTGTACTGTGCCCACTCGGGTGTTGAAACCTGATTTATAGCATTATAGGTCTTCCCTCTTACCACTTTTCCATTAGGAGGCAACAGAGCACGTGCTTTTCAGATAATCTTTCAAGTTATCAAATAACTGTTTCACTATGGGCATTCTTTTCTTCATGTCATGAGGTTTTAGTATGTTACATTCAAAATTTAAAGTACTTTATTATCATGGTATAAGAATAAACCAGGCATCAAAATGTAGCTAATAATCAAAATTTTAATATTATATGTTTTAAGTTCTTATTTTAAAAGGAAATGTTTTTACAAAAATCCTCAATTTCCCCTAATAAGACAATTATGACATTTCCTCTCTATGCATCTCTTCTTCTCTAATCTCCCCTCTGAGAAGTACAAAATTTAACATAAATTATTCATTACAATGTTGTCATCACTTGGGCAAAGCATAATTTTTACAGCCTTCAATCTTATTTGGTTACAGAGCCATAAACTGTCACATCCTCTACTTCACATATTTCTCTCTGATGTTTAATAGTAAATTATTTATCATCAGCAGAAAGCCAAGGTTTTAATATACCAAATGATTTGTTATATTACATTGTTTTTTGTACATAGAATTGTCTATTTCGCTTCCATTTCAAACTTTATTCCCACAGGAGACACATCAATGAGCTTAGCTGAATTTTTAACAGCTCTTATTGCATAGGTAGAAAGCCAGAAAAATTGTGATAGTTATAGGATAATGTCTGCTTTTTTCATATTATTATTCTGTGTTCCTTGATGCATTATTTAATTTAAAAAATTTATTTACTGCAGTAATACCATTAATATAAAAAGTAGGGTTAAGTGTCATCGACATTGGTGGCTAGGGCAATTGGACCACAACGGCGTTATATATAGACATACTTTTGATTGGATCCCAACCTACAGTCACATAGTGTATGCATTCCAAACCACCGGAATCATGACAAGAAGGTAAGCAACAACTAAGCAGACAACCCTTCTCCTCCATCTGATCAAGCCCGAAAGGCAACATCCCAGGCTCGGAATGATGGGATCGTGTATGCCTTACTCAACCAAAGGAACAGAACTCATCCAGTCTGGAATTATGAAACGTCTTCCTCACTCCCCAACCAAGTGGGCAAAAGAGTCTTCCACTTGCCCCTGGAATTATGAGGAGGAAATGGAACAAACTGTGCTCAACCAAGGACACATATTGGGACCACTCTGCATTTGGAATTACGAGGAGTTAGTGGACCTGCTTCCATGAATAATATACTGAAACGATATTAATAAAAATGAAGGGTCATGTACACCCCAACCGGTTAGCCGAGCATCAAATCTGAACTGGTATTATGAGTATGCTCCCACGTTGATTAGTGCCATGCCTATAGACATCTGGGAAAAACATCCAGGGACCCGGGTAGGAGAGTCCCCAACTCAGTGGAGGAATTCACTCAAACATTGAAGGAAAAGCCTCTGTCCATCATCCCAGTGACTGGAAACTTGGTGTGTTAAGGAGTTCCTAGCTCCACTAGTAAAATGTAAGGGTTAATGCACATTGGGGAGTCCTGAGGAACAGTGCAATAGGTAAACCAAGTTCCCTAAATTTTTAAAAGCAAACTGATCCTGATTTATTCAATCTAATAATCGGTATGGAGGGTCAGAATCCCCTTTAAATTTACTTATGATAGTCTATGAGTGGCAGTCCAGCATAATATGTTAATACCATCTGGAGATCTCCTAGATGTTCTTATGGTACAACTTATTTCTACAGAGCCTGTTGCAACCAGTAGTAAGTATAGTGGGATCCAGTGAAAAAAAAAGAGGTAAAGGACCCTGGAAAGTAAAGAGACAAGAGGATGAAAAAAAAAACAACAAAAACTCACCCCTCCTTATAATCTAGCAGATGTGGTCAAAACACACATAGGAGTTAGGCGAAAAACCCCTGAAGAAGAAACTGCCAGATCGTGTAAATGATGTGAGAGAAAAGTATTGAGAGAAGTCCATATACCAGCCTGCACGTCCTCCAGCAAAGGACATAGAAATGTGACAAATCTGATGAGATGTGACTTGCAGAAGTTTCATTGCCTGTAAAGAAATGCCAGAATAAGCAATATGGATCATTATGTAAAGTCACCTCATCAAGGTAATCGGGGATAAATCCCGGGAAACTTAAGGATCCCAATGAATAAAGAGTTGATTTCTTGCACCTCGAAAGGAGTTAGTGTGAGCCACATAACACCTTAGGGCCCTGACAGGACATAACAAACAATCGGGGTTGGAGTGGTCGTAGAGGTAATAAATAGCTGACAAATGAATTGGTGAGAAGGATTTATCCCCTTCTATGGCTACCAGAGTCCTAGGAAGAAAGGACCTATCAGGGTACAGCAGGATGAAAGTGTAGTGATAGACTCCTGTTCAACTGTAGTGCAAACAACTCCAACCTACTATGTCCATATACCAGCAGCAACAAAAAATAAATTTTAAGAGAAAGGTGATACATAGTACATGAGGCTAAAGGCTCAAATGGATGTCAAGACAAAGCATGTAATACCACTCTAACATCCTAGTTAGGCAATTGAAAAAGTATTTTGGGACAAAGAACTCGAAGCAAGTTGAGAAGGCCGGATAGCACTGGAGACTCAAATACTTTCCGAAGTTTAGAATACTGAAAAGTAGTTGATAAAGCTGCCTTATATAAAGCGATCATAAATGAAGTTAGAACTTTGTCAAAAAGACAGGTTTAAAACAAGATATGGTGGGCACAATTGGATGTAGTGGGTTCAATTTTCTATTGTGTGCCATTTCCATTGCTAAATGGCTATTATGGGTCCACAGATAAATTGAGACAAAATACAAGGCAACTTTATAAGTTAAACCCTGATGCCATGAGAAGGACAGCATAACTTCCATACATTACGTTTAAGCTTGGAAATGTCTTGGTGTAGGATGTTGGGTCAAGTTTGCTTCAACAGAGATGGCCAAAGAGGAAATGGCAGAGGTGAACACTTGAAGATACTGTAGATAAGGAAAACATGGTTGGGCTGGCCATTCTGGGGCTACCAACAGCACTCAATAATGAGTGAATCGAACCACAGCCAGAACTCTGGGTAACAGATGAATCAAGGGAAGGCATAGATGTGCAATCCTGTGCAATCTTGATTGGATGCATCTATTGCCATTGCTCATTGGACAGCAAGAAGTTTTAAAATATTGATATGAAAGGAAGATTCGTCGTCCATCCATAAACCCTGGAATTCCTGACTCCTATTGCACGGATGGTTCTCTCTCTCTCTTTTGGGGATGTGGGCATTCCTTGAATCTCTAACTCCTTTGGGATAAACACACATGCAGTTCCTTCATTGGTCGCTGTGCAACCAGTGGATCATGAACTACAATCCACTGGATCATCCAGTCTCCTTACTCAGGAGCAATATTTTAGATCTCGAGTAGTTGTTTGATCTGACCAACACTATCATCTGTGTTCATATACTGCCCCTCATCCCGAGAATCATCTCTTCACAGATACCTCACTTCAGGGATGGGTGCATAAATTGATGATTACCTGGAGCCAGATGGGAGTTGGCTAAGCCTGGCTTAAAAACATGTTGAAAAAGACACCCAGATGGATAATGTATTGAGTCGGCAAGAGATTTTGATTTCTCTGCTCTGATAAGAAAGCCAGCCTTAGTGGCTTCTGAAAGGAGAATCTGGATGTGTTGTTCCACCAACTGATGAGATGGTCCCAGAAGTAACCAGTTGTCCATGTAATGGTGTGTGCACAGCTCAACAAACGAAGGTGATGAGGAAAAGCTCTTACGAATCTGCAGAAGACATATGGTGCAAAAGCTAGGCCTATGGGCAGAGCTCTGAACTGCAGAAACTGATCCTTGTACACAAAACATTGATAGCAGTGGGATAACTTTACTATGGGAATGTGGAGATATGCATTGACAACATCAAACTTATTTGAGAAAGGACTCCATTGTGAAACCAGGAGGATCTAAGAATTTGTTGAGATGAGAAAGATCAATGATCGGATGCCAATCTCTTGTCATTTTGGGCCCAACAAATAAACAGGAATAAAATCCCAGAAAAGTGGAATCGACTCTCTCTTACCGTCCCCTTGACCAACAACTCTCTGATAGCCTTGGAACAAAGATCCACACTGCAGATCTATTTGGGGTTGGAAATACCACAAGTTGAGAGGATAATGGAGGTGGAGAAGTGAACTGAATGATCGACTGTGGTGAAGAAATTCCAGATGAACAGAAAATGTTGTAATCTTGACCCCACTGGCATAGGGTAATCACTGATGGCAGTGCTGATGGTCTGTCCGAGTGGAGGAGCCTCTAAGATAAATATTTCAGAACAGTAGTGAGGGTTAGACAAATCTGAGAAAATTGTAATCAGTTCAAAGTCTGGAACCCCACATGTCTCTGGGAATCTAAATATTTGTCCTCCTGTCAGTGGTAGAACCAAAGCATGCAATTCTGGCAAACGTGGGGGTTAAGGCATAGCTATCCCATCACATAAACGAGAGGTAAATATCCTAGCATGAACAGCAATATCAGATGAAGGAGGAAAAACTAAAGAGTCGCCCTCAGACCTTTTGGCCATCAAGAAAGGAGTAGATTAAAAGGCAACCAGGGAAAGCCCCAAAAACATCACAAACTCTGACTGACTAACTAAACAAATGGAGCAGGAGGTGGCTGATCCAAATTGGCCTCTTGTGAAGCCAACCTACTAAATGAAAGCATGAAAAAAGAAAGTCCAAATTATCTGCAGAATGTCCTGGATCATCCACAAAAGCAACCCCCCCCCCCAGAGAGACACCCCCGGACCGATTGTATGTCTCCATCTCGCAATGAATCAGATCACAGACAACCTCTGCATTCATGCCTGAGAATGGTGTGTCATATAAACAAAAGTTTTCTTTTAAATAGAATTATTAAATACAATTTGTATAGAAATCAACTAGGTGACACAAAAATCATAACCAAGGACATTATCTATTGCAGCATTTCTATAGAGAAACCCATGTCTAAATGCTTTGTTGAGAAAAAGTGATAAAATTATATGAATGAGGTGCTTATATACCGTACCAGGATAGAGGACACACTGACATAGGTTGAGATAAGTACTGCCTAGGGCAATTGAGTGGGGTATAAAAGACTGGAGCAAGTGAAAAAAAAATCAGACCAGATTATCAGGACAAAGATGAAACCCTGGCAGTCGAGTAATAGCTATAAGTGGCAGCGGAGGAATGTTTTGGAACTATAAAGGTCAATTTGGGGTCATGAACTTGGCCAATTCAACTGAGCCTGCAGCGAGAGAGATAAGACAGAAAATTGAGCAGTATTAGAAAAACAACTGAACTAGTGGATTGTATCTAATGATATTAGATAAGACAGGCAACTGACAATGTGATTTCTATCTAAATCTCAAACTATGCAACATAACTAGCACTGCAAACAGATTTTTATTTCATGTTATATAATTAATTTGTTAGACCCACCACGAAACCTCTGGCTTTGGTTTGCCTGTGACTTTAACTTCAAATCTTGCTGCATCACCAATAACAGCAAAGGTGTCTACCATACGGCGAATGAATACGGGTTCTTCAGAATCATCTGCACCTACATAATAAGAAAAAAACCTGAATACAAAATTTGACACAAGTGCATGCTACTTTGTTGTTAAATGACACACATAAAATTTCCTTTCTACAATTTACTATCAGAGCCCACTCAAACATTTATTTCTGAATGCTGTTATATTACTTACTTTACTACCCTTCCAAACATTAAGCCCTATCAATTCATTTTATGCCTGCAGAATATTAACCCTGATATATTGGATTATAGAAGTTTGTATAAAAATGAAGAATGAGTTAGAAACATAAATTTGGTTTACAAAATAGAAAAGAATTATAAAAATCAGTATACATAGAGTACTTTAAACTTACTTTTGACTGATAACATGGCATCTTGGCAACACTCTCCAGCCATATTCTTGACATGGCAGGAATACACCCCACTGTCTTCCAAGCGAGTATTTTGGATGTTTATCTTGTAGGTTTCATGTTCAGATGTTAACGTAATATAATCTGATGCCTTAAGTTCTTCTCCTTCTTTTAGCCTGTTATAAGTAAGCTTTTATATGCTTTTAAACAAAAACTCTACATTGTAAATGAATTTTGAGATTGAAGTGGAAGGTATTAATTAATCACTCAATAAAGTTAAGAATATGTAACAGTCATTAACAATACAATAGTTAAACATTGTAAATTAGGTCAACATTTAACAATTGGTTAAAATATGTGTAACTTTGACTACTTCAATCAAAAAAGTGTAAATTTTATACCACCTTATAAAATTTTACATCTTTTCCTTTAATTTGGGAAAATTGAGAATAATATTAAAACACAATTATATAAAAAAAATCAATAAATTCTCCAACAACATTTATGTTACCTTCTCAAGTTGATTTTGTTTTTTTTCTAATGCAAGTGGGGTAAATTCTACGGCTTGGAATCGGACCCAAGACCTCCCAGATGCCAAGTGAGTGCTCTATAAACTGAGCTAAAGGGTTAACCCACTATTAATTGTGGATAATTAATAAACAAGTTGGAGATGAATCTACAGTCATCAAAGTTGCATTTTTCTTAAACCATCAAGGTACCAAATTCTTTCTCTATCTTTTCTATGCCATAATTTCCCAAATTAAATTTAATAACAAGTAATAAAGCCTTGCATTTCCCAAACACTGTGCTTTGGCTGGAGCTAACAAATATTTTATGCTTTTAAATGTCCACCAAACATGTTTTTAGCTTATTTTATGTTAACAATATCATTCCAACAACACCACCTATTAGGAAGTCCTGGAAAAGTCCTTGAGAGTTCAGCCACAACAGTCCTATATCTATCATTTGTACAGACAGCAATTTGTGCCTTTGTGTTTACCCCAGTTTCATGAAAAACAATGTCAAGAAAGTGTGACATATAACATGAGTAATATAACAACCTGGCAATTCTGATCAGTAATGGAATTTGAACTATGTACCTCTGTCTACAACCAAAAATCATACATTTTCAAGGATTTCCAGTACTGAAAATTTGTTTTTACATGACTTTTTAACTGTCCAGGATTTTCATTAACTGGGTGAACCCTATCATATGTTATTAGGGATATTGTAACCAACAAAAAATAAATGTTTAAAAAGACCCCTTAAGTAATTTTAGGGTTAAAGATAACACTTGTTTTAGAGTAAAACAATAATATTCTTACCACTTAACAGTTGGTTCAGGATGGCCTAGAACCTTCACTTCAAAGTAGCTCTCTTCACCAGTCCACACTTCTTTGTCTTCCATTCCTTTTACAAATTTCGGTTTTGCTGAAGTGAAGAAAATGAGAGATTTTACATATACATATAAAATGACAAAACTTATATTAATTAAAAAACAGACACTAATGTTGATCATGCTTAAATAAGTATGAAAAGTTACATTATATTCTTTAATCATACTTCCCTATTATTGGAATACTATTTATAGATATCAATAACATTACACCAGTATCTTTTCACACTGGAAATGAGGAATTTTCAATCTTACACTACAAAATCAACTATGTCCATATTACAAGACAACGGGAGTTATTGGATATGTATGGAAAACTAGAATAATGTGGATATTATCTCAAAAAACAACAGCTAAGAATGTCAAGATAACTGCAGATATGATTGTGAGGTTAAAATGTATAAAGGCAAGGATTGTGATGCTAAATACAGGAAAGTTAGGGTTAACATGTTATCTTGTAATGGATCAGTACAGGATAACCAATGTTATAAACATAACACCAAGTTTTCACATGTATTAGTACAGGAAAGATAGGATTAACATGTTATCTTGTAATGGATCAGTACAGGATAAACATAACACCAAGTTTTCACATGTATTAGTACAGGAAAGATAGGATTAACATGTTATCTTGTAATGGATCAGTACAGGATAAACATAACACCAAGTTTTCACATGCAACAG